>NW_027431127.1:0-48838 GCF_044706935.1 Curcuma longa | reverse complement strand
GACGATAAGATTTTAAAATTACTGAAGAGGTGTCGTCGTTTATAAATATATCATATATATACTCATGTGATTTTAATCTAATTAAATGTTTATTTAAATATCAAAATTCATGACATGACCAATCTCAATCGTTAAAGACATATATAACTGCATTTAATTTGATAGTGTTACATTAATATTAAATAATAAATCAAACCACGTCATTTACATGCTAGGCCATCATGCATCATAGTAATTAATATGATCAAATGGTGGATATCAAACAAAACTAAAACTATAACATTATATGAAATGAAAATGATTCATGCATGATGAAACATAGTTAAGAAGACTTTATCGATGATCAAATTTAAAACAAGATGTTTAATTAACTATCTTAGAATCATCAATCAAATTTAGATACATATAGAAGCAACACTTCAAAGAATCCAACCATTTGAAACAGTAAATGCATTATATCCTCCTTGACTACAAGGCCCTTCATTTCAAAAATCATCATCATCATCATCATTATCGCCAACCACTGTCGGCACCGCAAAAAGGCCCTACAAAAATCACCAAATTTTATTAAAAGTAATAGATATTGGAGCAAATTTTAATTAAACAGTTGAGAGTAAGATCATATAATGTTTTAATAATATTCATCTATATAGAATAATATTGACAATAAGATATATATTTTCCCTTTGCTACAACATTGGAATATTTAATCAAAGCATAAATTCAATGGAATAACCTATTATTTTTTATATTATAGATCAAGATCATGGTTACATGGGAAATAAGACGAAATTGAAAATTAATTGCTTCTCAAGAACAAAAACTTGCAGCGGTACGTAGTTTAAACTGCTATTTACCAAAATACCTAAAACATGGCACTTCGTTTTTATATTTATCAAAAACATTTATTTTCTAAAACAAATTCCCTAAATTGCCCTTAAAAGATTATCAAAGGACAGGACCTTTGGCATGCATCTGAAACTATATAATGTTGCCTACTTCATAAAATATTAAACCATTTAGATCTAAATGTTCATTCATTTCATATATATAAGACAGAATAAAATAGAATAGATAATAAATGATTTGGTATGAAAATATATGTGTTACCTAAAATAAGGGGTGAGGGAATCCTTGATGCTCTCGTCATCCCAATCCAAGTTGTCCCACCAATTTTTATCACCGATCAATATGTTTTAATCTGCAGTTCTTCAATATTTCAACTCCAAATGATAAATTTTTGAGCTTTGGGCAACAGTTCACATAGATATATTCCAAGTAGGGAAAATGGAGCTGCCGGTTTGCAATGCGATTGAGATTCGGCATGTCGTCCAATCTCAACCTCTGGATGCTAGAGCTGGAGTTGGAGTTCTCTACGTCAGTTATTAGTTCCTTCATTCTTAGACATTCGCTTATGCTTAGGATACTAAGGCATGGCAATTGTAGAACCCAAGAAACATCTTTCAACAAGGGGCATTCAAAAATATCTAGTTCACGAAGATTGTAGAGCCGAACTCCATTTAATGAAATCTCTTCCAATAGGTTTAGGGAATGAAATTGGAGCTCCTTTAAACATCTGAAATTTGATTCGCTACCAATGCTTGCAGCCAACACTAATCTGTCTAATCCGATATTCACAATGCGCAGACACTCAAGCTTGTCACCTGTCCTGCAACCCCATTGTGGAATACCCAAATCATAGTTTGGAAGTTCTGAAATCTCTTGTATCTATACAAAGTGAGTTTCCATATCGATACATTTGGTAACATGTTGAGACGCTCAATGTTATCTGGTGTAGCATTAATGTCAATTTCCACACTTAATCGGTGGCGTCCTTTAAAACTTTTCAGCTCATCATACCACCACTCACGTGCAGGATAAATTTGAGATATATCCAACCACTTGAGCATTGATAACTTGGATATCATCCCATTGGGTACAATCTCAAGACCAGTACCCCTTAGAAGCAAATACTCTAATTTGCTCAGGCAACCAAACTCAACCGGCAGTCTTGTAATAGGATTTTTGGTCAAGTTTAAATATTGAAGCTCAGTTAAGCTACATATCTCCATGGGAAGCTCTGTTATATGACAAAAAGTGAGATCCAAGTATGTCAAATGAGGCATGCTTGAGAACAAACTTGGAGGAATTGTTTTTGTTTTCCATCTTCCGTCGCCACGGAGAATCAACATAGAAAGTTTTGGAAAAGTGAAAGCTCCATAGTCTTGTAAAAAAGTAATATCATTCATCTCCCAAAATGATGCTCGCTCTACTTCTTGCCATTCTTCTTGTTTGGGCAAATCACTAAACCCAATTCCTACCTTTACAATCCATTTTCTTGTGCTCCCCTGCAACCCAGAGACCATTAATAGTGCCATGTCTCGGATGACGTCATGCATCTTTACACCTCTATCCTCATAAGGTAAGTTCGTCTCAGTACATTTCTCTAGCAAGGATGCTGCTATGAGATCTTCCAAATGCGAGCATCCTTTGGTGAAAGCTTCATTGATCACATTAAAATCACGGATTATGCCGCAACCTATCCAACAAGGTATCAACTCTTTAAATTTGTCGATCTCATAATCTTCAGGCCACAAAGCGCAACACAAGAGACATTTTCTTATGGAGTCATTCTCTAAACTGTCATAGCTCAACTTGAAGGCTTTATACATGATGAGTGAATCTTTTGGAAGACATATGCTTGTCCACTTATGTTCATCCCTTATTTGAGTGAGAGTGTCATTCCAAACTTCCCAAGACTTTTTCCCTGACATGGCCCGGGCGACAGTGACAAGAGCGAGCGGAAGACCTGCACATTCTTTAGTAAGTTCTTTAGCAACGAACTTAATTCCAGCATCTGAGCTGAGAACATCCTTGTTGCTGTTCTCCTCGAAGAGTTGCCATGCTTGAACTGGATCCAGACATTTGACTTTGATTTCTTTTTTTGCTTTCATTTGTGCACACACTGTCTCACTGCGGGTCGTGAAAACCACAACTTTGTGCAGCTGTTGTTGTTGCTGTTGACCTTGCTTAGTAGTTGAGTGTGCCATCCCCAACAGTTGAAGATCCACATGTTCCCAAATGTCATCGAGAAGCAGCAAGCAGTTCTTGTCATTCAAGTAGTTAAACAGCTTATTACCACAAGTTTGTTCATCGTCATTCTCCCGCAGTGTCTTTAGTCCTAGACTCTTAGCAATATCCATCTGGAGCCTTTTCAATTGGCAATCTTTGGAGGCCACAACCCAAATAACATGATGAAATCTGGTATGCTTAAGAAGATAGTGTTGCTGGATGCTCTTCAACACGGTGGTCTTACCGACACCGCCCATGCCGTAGATGCCTATGATGTTGTCTTTTCCACCATCGACGTAGCCCACAATGTCGTCCACATACGAATCGATCCCAACAGGCGATTGGTATGAGATGGGAAGCATCGCAGTGGGTTCCGGAGGCCCAACTGTGACAATCGGATCCAGTTGACTAGGTCGGCTCATCAATTCATTAGCCTCCCCGAGCTTCTCCGTCGCTCTTCGGTTGATGGAGCAGCAGTTTGATGACTCTCTGCAAGGCACCTGATCTCCTGCTTGCTGTGTTTGACTCGATTTGCCGCCAGTTTGATTGAAGCAATTATTGCAATTGAAGCAACCTAACGAAACAAAGTAGTAGATGGAAACAACAAATTTTTTTTCTCTCTTATAGATAAAAGCACTAGTAGCTTGTATGGATCAAAACACAAAGAAAGACTTGCAATTGAATTGGCATGAAAAGGTAAAAAGGTATAAATGGGACAATACTCACTGATACTTTGGAAATCCAGCTTGATACCAGTCACTTGGCCTTCCAATGTCTCCACCTCCACTAGCCACTGGCTCACTTCCTTGGTCGGAATCTTCCCCTCGCGCTCCGCTTCAGTGATCTTGTTTTTGATGCCGTCCCTTTTGGCTCTCAATCTTGCCATTTCTTTTTCCAATTTTTGGATGCCAGATTCTAGCCTGCTCAGATCTGTGGCAATCGGATCCAATTGACTAGCTCGGCTCATCAATTCATTAGCCTCCCCGAGCTTCTTCGTCGCTCTTTGGTTGATGGAGCAGCAGTTTGATGACTCTCTGACAGGGACCTGATCTCCTACTTGCTGTGTTTGACTCGACGTACCGCCAGTTTGATTGAAACAATTATTGCAACTGAAGCAACCTAACGAAACAAAGCAGTAGATGGAAACAACAAATTTTTTCTCTCGTATAGATAAAAGCAGTAGTAGCTTGTATGGATCAAAACACAAAGAAAGACTTGCAATTGAATTGGCGTGAAAAGGCAAAAAGGTATATATGGGACAATACTCACTGATACTTTGGAAATCCAGCTTGATATCAGTCACTTGGCCTTCCAATGTCTCCACCTCCAGTAGCCACCGGCTCACTTGGTTGGTCCGAATTTTCCCCTCGCGCTCCTTTTCAGTGATCTCGTTCTTGATGTCGTCCCTTTTGGCTCTCAATCTTGCCATTTCCTTTTCCAATTTTTGGATGCCAAATTTTAGCCAGCTCGGATCTGTGGCAATCGGATTCCGTTCACCATCTCGGCTCATCAATCGATTAACCTCTTCGAGCTTATCCACTACTCTAAGAATGATGGAGCAGTAGTTTGATGACTCTCTGAATATGGACCTGATCTCCTGCTTCCTGTGTTTGACTCGACGTGCCGCCAATTTGATTGAAGCAACGTGCAACTGAAGCAACAGCAACTGCAGCATCCTAACGAAACAAAACAATAATCCCTTATAGATAAAAGCAGTAGTAGCTTGTATAGATCAAAACATACACAAGACTTGCAATGGAATTGTCGTGAAAAGGCAAAAAGGTGGTATATACGGGAGAAGAGAATACTCACTCATGGTTTGGAAATCCTGCTCGATATCAGCCACTTTGCCTTCCAATATCTCCACGTCCTGTAGCCACTGACTCACTTCGTTGGTCGGAATTTTCCCTTCACGCTCCGCCTCCTTGATCTGGTTCTTGATGTCGTCTCTTTTGGCTTCCAAGATTGCCATTTCCTTTTTCAACTTCTTGATGGCAGATTTTGGCCTTCCCAGCCGCCGCGATGCCCACAGCCCGCTCAGGCACTCGTTGACGTTTACGGTACAACATAGTGGATTTAGTTTGAAGCAGTCCATGGACGAGGAGAAGCTAGCTAGCAACTAGAGATTTGTTTCTTTTGCAGAGAGAAGTAAGGGAAGGGAAGGGAAGGGAAGCAAAACAAAAAACAAAGATGAAGAAAGTCAAAAGATTGGTTCGTTATACACGACAAGAAATAGAAAAAAAAACCTTTTAAGTGGTAGACAGGTAAAATAACTCAAAAGTCATTTTAATTTGATTTTTTTAACATTAAGTCAATAAATAAATATCTGTCCATTGCATCGACAGTCGTGCCAATTGCTATGCCTGTGATTGCCCCTGTTTACAGCCTCAACAATTACTGCCACTTCACTTTAAATATGGCAAGTGCCACGACGTCACGTCGCCTAATTTAATTAACGGACAAAAATCAAATGTCATCCCACTTGCTAATCAGCTAATACAACAATTAATACAACAATTAATTATACGTGGCATGGCTGAATCGGTCATCATATAATTATAGAATTAATAGTGCATGTCATTATCACCAACAACAAAATTAAAAAAAAGGCAGATATCATTAGTTTAATTAATTTTTCTGATTAAATTTAGAAGCAATATTCTCAAGTGTCTAATAGATATATCAACACTTTTGATTGGCAATTACCTTTGCTTTGTATTATTAATTGTTTTATATATGACAACCACTTCTGACCTAATTTTATTAATTAATCGGTTAAGTAATTAAAAGCATAAAAGTTGATGAACTACGCACTCATTTAATGAGACATGATCAAAAGCACAATAATAAAAAAGTTTGATTCTTCCCATCCCTCCAATAATTGAGGCTAAGGGATAATATAAAATAATTCTTTAAAAAAAATAATAAAATTATTCATATTCCACATCCATATAAAGAATAAAAAGATGCTCTTGAAACTTATTGTATTTCAAAAATGTCTCCCAAGATAGTAAAATCTTGTTCATTAATTATATATATCTTATAGTAAAGGTGGACTTAGACTTGGTCGAATGTATTTGATTCTATTTCATTTCGATAGATAAAAATCTTCAAGAAAATTTATTTTAAAAATTCTTTAGCCTAAAACTTTTGACTTAGAGCGGTTGAGTTTTTAGTTTGTAAGGGTAATTTAGTTTCCTATTAACTTACTGTTTACAATTTCGTTATTTGTTTTGACACTTTTGATGATAGTTCAACCGATCGAGGATCATCAAGAGCAATTCTCTAGAATCAATGGATTTGCTCCAACAAAGACAGGTTTTGACAGAAGAAAAGAATGATTTTTCTGTGATTAGGAAGGATTTAGACACTAAAAAACTCTTCAGTAAACTAGTTAGTTTCAAAGAAGTTTGGTACTTAAAGAGAAATATATACAGTCGAAAAGATCATGTCTTTTCAGATTCGAGTGGAAGAGATGACTTCAGTGGAAGCATTTATATTAATTCCTTCACATCTGTTTATCCCTTTTAGTTCAAAATATAATTACTACAACGTGTAAATTCTTTAAAATTGGGAGATTGTTTTAAAAAAAAATGTGGGACCTGTGTCTTCCTCCATTTTAGTATTATAACATATATAGACATAATATAATATTTTGACGAAAGCCAAATATATTGAAGCCAAGATTTTTAGTTGTTTCAGAGCAAATGAAAAGGCAATTTCATAGAGCAAATTAAATGACGAGCACAGAAAGAATTGACGATAAGATTTTAAAATTACTGAAGAGGTGTCGTCGTTGATAAATATATCTTATATATACTCATGTGATTTTAATCTATGACCAATCTCAATCATTAAAGACATATGAGAAGCGTATATGGCGGTCAATCTAGATGTCCAGCATCCTTTGATTGCGTTTTCTATTTGGAAAAAAATTCTTGCAAATACGCCGTAGCTGGAAATCGAACCGCAAGTCCCTATATCACAACCCGGATGTTACCATTACACCATTACCCTGGGGACGATAGTAATATATATAGATCATTGTGTTTCTACTTTAATGGCTTGATTTCAAAGTAAATGAAGAAATTAACATTGAGATAATTAAAGCGGCTTAATTGTATATATTTCACCTCTTTTAATTTCTTATACACTCAATACTAATTGTTGTTCCGACGACGTACAAATCAATATTTTAGAAATTGAACATGAAGTTTAATTAATTTTTTGGTGTAACTTGCAATTGAAAGGTCAAATCAATTTCAAACTATGGCGGTGTTTTTTTCTTTTGATCGGATGAAATATATTGTCGATAAACTAAAATTACTAGGCAAATTTTTGTAAACATATATATAGGCAATAAGTTAACGAAAAGAACTTCCAATTAAACTAAACTTATCCAAACCATATAATTAATAAAGTCTATAAACATTAATATTAAATAAAAGATCAAACCATGTCATTTAATTTACATGCTAGGCCATCATGCATCGTAATACTTAATATGATCAAATGGTGGATATCAAACAAAACTAAAACTATAACATTATATGAAATGAAAATGATCCATGCATGATGAAATATAGTTAAGAAGACAATATAGATGATCAAATTTTAAAACAAGATGTTCAATTAACTATCTTGGAATCATAAGCAAATTTAGATACATTTCTCGAAGCATGCAACCAAAGAACTCAACAATTTGAAACACTAAATGCACTATATATATCCTCCTTGACTAGAAGGCTGACACTTCATTTTCAATCATCATCATCACCATCAAAAAGGCCTACAAAGATCACAAAATTTTATTAACAGTAATAGATATTGGAGCAAATTTTAATTAAACAGCTAAGAGTAAGATCATATAATATTTTAATAATATTCATCTATATAGAATAATATTGACAATAAGATATATATTTTCTCTTTGCTACTACATTGGGATATTTAATCAAAGCATAGACTCAATGGAATAACCTTTTTTTTTTTTTACTATAGATCAAGATCATGGTTACTTTCAGATCCGGCTTTAAGCATAGGCCACTAAGGCCTATGCCTAGGACCCCCAATAAATTGGGGCTCATTTTTTAAAAATATTAATTATATATATATAAGAGAATAAAAAATTATTAATATCTTTATTATATTTTGGAGAGATTTGTTATGATCATTGGTTTTTATAGATATTTAGCATGGTCATTAGATTTTATAAAGATTTTAGGTATGATTCCAATATATTTAATATTTCTCAATTCTTAAAACTCTAATTTTACTAATTTCTTTATATTTCTCTCCTTCCTTCCTTATTAATCTAATAACCTATTTTGTTCAACATCAAACATTTTACTTATTTGATAGCTTATTTTTCCTCCTCAAGACATTTTCGAGATCATCACAAGGGGGTGGTGTAAGGAAAGGAACGATCAAAATTAAGATCTTTTATTACAGATTTTTTGATAATCTTAAAACCTAAAACTATTGTCTTTCTTATTTCCCTATCAAATCTTTTTTTATGTTTCTGTTAATTTTTTATTTTCTTATCAATGATTCATGTTGTAAACTTGTAATCTTATTCGCAGTTAATATTGTTAGTAAATTTTTACAATATAAATATATGAACATTACTATTGTATTAGATCAATTAAAAGGTCTTATTTCTTTTTTGAATGAGTATAGCGAAAATGGATTCATATCTGTTATGATTTCTGTTAAAGAAATTACAAATGAAATGAATATAAAAATTTAATTAATAATTTTGCATTTAAAAATTTTAATTTTATATAAAAAATTATTTTTAAAATTAATATTTTAATTTATTTTTAAAAATTTAAATTCACCATTGTCCTCAAATCTAAATAAAAAAAGATAATTTTTTTAAAAAATAATTATTATTATTTAAAAAAAAATTTGCCTAGGACCTCTCGGAGGGTTGAGCCGCCCCTCGTTACTTTGGAAATAAGATGAAATTGAAAATTAATTGCTTCTCAAGAACAAGAACTTGCAGCGGTAGTTTAGACCAATAAATAAATATCTGTCCATTTTCTTTTTGTGTATAGGTAAAATTAACTCAAAAGTCATTTTAATTTGATTTTCTTAACATTAAACCAATAAATAAATATCTGTCTATTGCATCCACAGTCGGGCCACTATACCATGTGATTGCACGTGTTTACAGCTAGCTAACAAAAGGACAGCACCATTACTGCCACTTTAATTAATGGACAAAAATTAAATGTAATCATATAAATATAATAATAGAATTATCATAATAATTAAGGATGGAATCCCGATGAAGCCATGTGGTACCATACCCTCCCACGTGAAGGTAGGTTTCGATTTCCTGATGGCCTCTCCATAGAGGACTATGAGATGATACATTAAAGTATTTTTAATAATTTTTATTTTTTATTTTAATATTTCTATTAAATTTTTTTATTAAGATTTTTTTATCTTAGAATTTTACTATTTAAATAATTATTTAATTAATATTTAAGACAAAATTTTAATTTAATAATATTTTTAACCGTGTTATTTATTTTTTATTTTTTGAAATTCTTTCAAATCAATCTATTTTAAAAGATTAATTTCAACGTTCGTAATCGAACAATGAAATTAATATAGTCCGCAGGATAATGACTATCCTGTCCGATATAAATTGGTATCAAAGTTTATTAAATCCGATCGATAATTGTTGTGGTCGTGATCATAGTCGTGACAGATAGATTTCACATGAAAAAATTTTACACCATATTTTTAGTACCTAATTAAGATGAGATTTTTTATCTACAGAGAAAAAATATAAAGTTAACTCAGCGTATCTTAAAGGTCGTAAGTTTCTGACGTCATACAGAAAAATGATTATTCTGGAAGCGAAAAATTAGAGGAGAATTAGGAAGAGACTAAAAGGATACAAAACTGAGTATTAAGAAAATAATAACGGAGGATTCGACGTTAGGAGAGAAAAGTTTTTTTGCTAATAAATGTCCCAAACATACATTAGCAATAAAAAAATCTAATAATTTGTTCTTCGTTGAAATTCTCATTAGTTAGATCCAATTGGTATTATTTTTCATTTTCTTGATGTGATCAGTTCATATTTAATATTGTCGTTCGTTTTTCTCAATGACTCTCTCTCTCTCTCTCTCTCTCTCTCTCTCTATATATATATATATATATATATATATATATATATATATAATATTTTCAAAATAAACAACTAAATATCAATAAAAAATTAAAAGAATACCAAGCCAAGTAAGATGGAGCCACCCTTGAACTAGGGTAGGCTCCAACCTCACTTTTTTAAGGAAAAAATTAATGATTTTTAATTTTAATTTTTTTTATTTCCATTATAAATCTCATTGAGTAGTCCATCCTAGATAATTTTAAATCCTGATTATACTCTAATCCAAGTATTTAAAAAATAATAGTTGAAGATTCGATGTCGAAAAAATAAAGGAACAAATACCTTCAGAAAATATTTTTTCTAATAAATGTCCTAGTGAAACATCCATTAGCAAAAAAAAAAAAAGAGCCTAATAACTTATTCTTCATTCACTAATCAATACTTAAAACAACACCTAACCACAATATATACAAACATAATTTTGTGCAAAAATGGAGATGAAAATTCACATTCCATTTGAAAAATATCTTCGCTTGTAATTTGTAAAAGATAACGTCCAGTGAAGATCAACCAACTTTGATGTTTGGTGTTTTCAAACTGGTTATAGTTTCCTTTGATCTAATAAATTATCAACTACTAGATAAATCAGAGAAGTATAGATGGAATTAGCATGACATTCCAATGTCACTAGTGATTCAAATTCTATAAACGTTCGAAAATATCCAAGGTGATGCAGGCCATGAACGAGAAGAAACTAGCTAGCAACTAGTGATTTGTTTCTTTTGCAGAGAGCAAGTAAAGAAAGGAAAGGGAAGCAAATTAAAACAAGGATGAAGAAAGTCAAAAGAATTGGTTTGTTATACACGACAAGAGATGAAAAAAAAAAAACCTTTTAGTTGTAGATAGGTAAAATTAACTGAAAAATCATTTTAATTTGATTTTCTTAACATTAAGCCAATAAATAAATATCTGTCTATTGCATCCACAGTCGTGCCACTGTGCCATGTGATTTGCACCTGTTTACAGCTAGCTAACAAAAGGACAGCTCAACTGCTGCCACTTCACTTTAAATATGGCAACCCCGAAGTCACCCTAATTTAATTAATGGATAAAAATTAAATGTCATGCATCCAGTTGCACTGGATGATCTCAGCTAATACAATAACTATTTTTGAAGAGAGACATCTCTTTTATATACTCAAGAGACAAATTAAGAGCTAGAAGAGGTCTTCATCTCCATGATTGGTTTAATCACAAATAAGAGTACTTTCTAAAGTCTTAATTTCTAAAGTCGATAAGATGAACAAAGTCAATACAATCCCCATCTATATATTCTATTTCTCTCTCTCTCTCTCTCTTTTTAATATTATTTCCTTCTCTTTAATTTCTATATCTTTTCATTTCTTTTCTTTTTTATTGCTTCGAATTAATTAAAGGATCGTGAAGGAAGCTAATTAAGAATCTACTATCGAAAGAATCATTTAATTAGTTTAGATCCAATTGCTATTATTTTTATTTTTCTTGACTCGGTCTGAGTTCTTATTTAATACTGTCATAACATTATCTTCTTTTTTTTTATCGATAGTCAACTTTCTCTCTATATATAATACTAGCAATATGGGTAAGAGTTAAGCAGGGAGGGAGTTGTATATAACATTACAACAAAGATGAAAGAGAACACAAAGTCCATTTATGTTTATGTTTATTGCTTGTGTGCGCAAAGATGAAAGAGACCTCGCAACTGCTACTTTGACAATGTTACGTTTGATTGACTGAAATAATAATAAGAAGTTTGTGGAAAATAATAAGATGGTTAATTATATTTGTGTATATATTTATGCAAGAGTTATTTGTTTGTTTGTTTGTCTGTCTGTAAAAAAATTTAAAATAATGTGCATAAAAAAAAATTTTGCAAAGAAAAGTAGTTTTATGAGAGGACTTGTGGATTATGAGAGAAGAAGATTCATTTTATATCACTTATATTAATCATCAATCAGTTTAAGTTTAGGTGGCTCCATGTTATATAGTTCGATGGATGAAATAATGTGTTTGTTATTAGACCTCAATCGACTATATATATATAATATTTTCAAAAATAAACAATTAAATATTAATAAGAAACTAAAAGATACCAAGTCGAGGATTAGAAAATGATAATTGAAGATTTGATGTTGAGAGAAGATAAAATGTCCTCAGAAAAGTTTTTTCTGATAAATGTTTGAGTGAAACATCTATTAGCAAAAAAAAAAAAAAAAAAAGCAAGTCTAATTATAACTTGTTCTTCATTGAAATTCTCATTTAGTTTAGACCCAATTGTTATTATTTTTCTTTTTCTTGCGGTGATCTCTTCCTATTTAATATGTCATAACATTATCTTTTTTCTTTCTCGTCAACTCTCCCTATATGTAATATTTTTAAAATAAACAACTAAATATTAATAAGTAACGTAACTAAAGGATACTAAGTCAAGTATTAAGAAAATAATAACTACATAGAAGGAAAAAATGTCCTTAGAAAAGTTTTTTTAATAAATGCCCAAGTTAAACATCCCTTAGCAAAAAAAGCCTAATAACTTGTTCTTCATTCACTGAATACTTAAAACAACACCTAAAACCATAATATATACAAACATAATTTTGTGCAAAAACTGAGATGAAAATTCACATTCTATTTGAAAAATATCTTCGCTTGTTTGTAAAAGATAACGTCTAGTGAAGAAGGCCTTAAATAAATTTGTTACTTTTTTGTAAATGGATGATCAACCAACATTGATGTTTGGTGTTTTCAAACTAGTCACAGTTTCCTTTGATCTAATAAATTATCGACTATTAGATAAATCAGGAAGTATAAGTGGGTTCTAGGATGACACTCCAATGTCACTAGTGGTTCAAATTCTATGGACGACGTTCGAAAATATTTAACATGAGATTTAAACTTCCACTTCTTACTACCTTTGCACCATATTATTTTTTTTATAATTCAAGTATATATTTAGTTCTTTGAACCAACAAATCTTGAAGATGATCAACTCTATCTCACAAAAGTTTTTGATCGATTATCAGAATAAATCTAAGAAACACAAATGGATCCTAACAGATAATTCAATATCAAGAATAGTTCAAACACTACAGATATATAATATATATGCTTTTCTCAAAAAGCTTTACATGATCAGTTTTCATTTGATTAATACAATTAAAGATTTCTGTTCCAATATATTTTGCTTACATCAAAATGCAAATGGGGAAGGTGTTGAATAGATGAGTATATTTTATAATTATTTTATCATATTTGATTTTTTTGTGTTATACAGTTGGAAAAAAATTTAAATTAAAAAGAGCCTATTATAAATGCTAAAACATTCTACACGTTTTTGTAAAAAGTTCAAAAAAAGAACCACGGGAGCAAATCAATTCTTCCTCTCCACCGATCCTCTCCCTATATTTCTTCTACTTCTCTAACCCTAATCTTTCTCAACCTTATCTTTTCTCACCCTCCTCACCGCTATCGCCTTCACGAAATAAATCGTGAAATTTTTGCTAGCTGTGAACTGGTGGAATCACTTTGTCTGTTAAATCAATATAATCATGTAATGATAGATCTCTTCTGCTTAGTTTTTCTTTATCTCTTTCTCTTCGATCGGTCTATAAAAGAAGGAAATGGGCTATTACTCCTTCAGCATTTTCAATCCTCCATCGCCATCCAAGCCTCGGCCTGCACTTAGCCGTGGCTAACAATAGGATTGAACTTTGACATTGGTGGAAATGCCTCCCAAATCACAAAGGTCGTACTCCACGCTGGAGAGATCGTCGACAGTTTGAAGATCTTTTATATATATGTTGACGGCGGGAATGAAGTCAATACAACCCGAATAGGCGGCGGCGGCGGCGGCAGTTTGTGCGCGGTAAGTGAATGGTCAACATTCTAGCTAGCTATATGAATTATCATTTACAAGTTATATATATATATATACATGTATTTTAATAAGTCTTAACCGTTATATATATCGATTATGAGATGTTGCAGTTTAAACTACTTCTTGGTGAATATATCAAGAAACTCGATGAATGGATCATTTAGAACTTATTGCGACGAAAAATACATCTAAGCTCCAATTGAAGACCAAATTCGGAAGGAATCATGGGCCATTTGGACAAGCACTATAAAAATAATACTGATTAGCGATCGATTTTTCAATTGTTATTCGATCGTTAAATCCGATTAATAACTGATTAGCGACCGATTTAAAAAATGATAAAAAAATTCGTCGTAATTCAATTTAGCAATCGAATTTGGATTCGATCGCTAATTTTAACGACCGAATTTGTATTCGGTCACTAATTTCGTCATTAATATTTTAAAAAATTTATCAAGATCTTATGATTATATTTACATACAATCATTATTAAAATTTTTACTTATACAATCTATATTTATAATCTACATTTAAAATACATATCACAAATTTATCTAAATGATAAAAAATTAATTTTTTATTAAAAGACAAACGTGTTTTCGTACAGGAATAATCTTTGAAACAAAAAGATTAAATAGAAAATAACAATCTTATTTTCTCTAACTACAACTAGATAGACATCACATACAACTCCGACCAACTCAATTTTATAAGGCTTTCTTATAGTATAGTTTTCTTTGTCATCCTCCACTAGCTCGTAGTTTTCTATGACATTCTTGTCCTCAGCAACCTTGTATCAACCCCCATACAGTTGCGTTGACAGTAGACATTCCAGGCCATAACATTGATCAACAAATGGATCCCACGAGAAAGTGTCGTCCATGATCACATCTCATCTTTGGGAGGGAATAATTCAATTCTGTTGTTCATCATGGAATTAACAGCCTCTAGCTTCATTGATAGAAACTAAAATAAAACATAGAGAACTATTAGCTTCAAAGTTTCAAATTTAGTAGACAACGTAAAGGAAAAGTAATGTCACAGGTTGGGCACTGCATACCTCAACATGATGATGTAAGGTCTGGAAAAAAAACTTCGCACCTTATTACATCCAGGAATGATATCTTGGAGAATCTTCATTCTCTCATTGATCTTTTCTCTCCTAGCCTAAAAATAACATATCCAGCATCATAGTGACTCAAATACAGTAGTAAGAAACAGAAGTTCTAGTACAGAAACAAGGACTATGAAGTACATCAATTCATAACTTTAAAGAGAAAGCTTAAATCTAAAATCACAGCATTTGCGCCCCTAAGTAAACGATGCATGTCTAATCTAGTATAAGATATGTTGCACATGCAAAAAAATCTCTTCTTGTGGACTTTTTTTTTTGCATATGCAACATATCTCATACTGGATTAGACAGGCAACGTTTACTTAGGGGCACAATGTTGCCTATGATGTTGCCTTCTCTGTGATCGATGTAATCCACAAGGTTCAACACATATGACTTGATGTGTTAGATGGGAAGCATCATGGTGGATTTTGAAGGCCGAACTATGACGATCGGATCCAGTGCATCGGCTTGGCTCATCAATTTGTTAACCTCATCGAGCATCTTCGCCACTCGTTGATTGATGAACAAGGGGTTTGATAAGACCTGATGTCTTGCGACAGAAACAATCGGTAGTAGCATCAAAACACATAGCCTTACAATTGAATTGACGTGAAAAGGCAAAAAGCTATGTGCGGAAGAATATTTACTGATGCGTTGGAAATCCTGCTCGATGTCATCCACTTTGTCTTCTAATACCTCCACCTCTTGCAGCCACTACATCACTTCGTTGGTCGGAAATATCTCATCGCACTCCTCTTTGTCCTCTTTCAGCCACTACATCACTTCACTGGTCGAAAATTTCCCATCGCGCTCCTCCTGGTCGCGAATCAAAATTCGATCGCTAAGGGCCGCTAAATTTCTACCCGTCCCGTCCAATTTAAAAATTAACGACCAAAATTGAGTTCGATCGCTAAATTAGATCCAATTCAAAAATTAATGACCAAAATTGAGTTCGATCGCTAATTTAGCGATCGAAATCGAGTTCAGTCGTTAATTTTTAACGACCAAATCGAAATCCGATCACTAAGGGCCACTAAATTTCTACCCATTCCGTCCAATTCAAAAATTAGCGATCGAAATCGAGTTCGATCGCTAATTTAACGATTGAACTCGATTTTGGTCGTTAATTTTAAACTACCGAATCGAAATTCGATCGCTAAGGGCCGTTAAATTTCTACCCGCGCCATCCAATTCAAAAATTAACGAGCAAAATCAAGTTCGATAGCTAAATTAGCGATCGAAATCGAATTTGGTTGTTAATTTTTCACGACCAAAATCGAGTTCGATCGTTAATTTTTAACGACCGAATTGAAATTCGATCGCTAAGGGTCGCTAATTTCTACCCGTGTCATCCAATTCTAAAATTGGCACCCCAATTAAATTTCGATCGCTATTTTAGCGATCGACATTTCATTTCCGTTGCTAAATAGTGATCGATGTTTCAATTTGGTCACAAATTAGCGACCGATTAAATTTCGATCACTAAAATAGCCACCGAATTATTTTCAATCGCTAAAAACATGCTTGCTACTATTTTGCTTAAAGAGTTGCCATGCTTGAATTTGATCCAGGCATTTGACTTTTATCTTCTTTTGTGCTTTCATTTGTACACACACTAACTTGTAGCGGGTTGTGAACACCACGACTTTGTGCGGCTACTGTTGCTAGCCTCACTCTGTAGCTGAGTGCACCATCCCGACTTTGTGCGGCTGTTGTTGCTGGCCTCGCTCTGTAGTTGAGTGTGCCATCCCCAACAGTTTCAGATCTAGATGTTTCCAAATATCATCAAGAAGTAGCATACAGTTCCTGTTCTTCAAGAACCTAGACAGCTTATCACCACAAGTTCGTTCATCATCACTCTACTGCAGTGTCTTTAATCGTAAACTCTTTGCAATATCACTACAAAAATAATACTGATTAGTGACCGATTTAAAAAATCATACAAAATTTATCATAATTCGATTTAGCGATCGAATTGAAATTCGGTCACTAAAATTAGCGACCAAATTCGAATTTGGTCGCTAATTTTAACGATCAAATTTGGATTTTGAGTTCGATCGTTAATTTTTAACGATCGAAATCGAGTTCGGTCGTTAATTTTTAACGACCGAATCAAAATTCGATCGCTAAGGGCTGCTAAATTTCTGCCTGTGTCGTCCAATTCTAAAATTAGTGCCCCAATTAAATTTCGGTCGCTATTTTAGCGATCGACATTTCATTTTCGTTGCTAAATAGCGATCGATGTTTCAATTTGATCACAAATTAGCAATCAATTAAATTTTGATCGCTAAAATAGCGATCGAATTATTTTCAGTCGCTAATTTAGCATCGATATTAATTCGGTCGCTAATTTGGCTATCGAAGTGGAAATTCAGTCGTTATTTTAGCGATCGAAATTTAATCGGTCACTAAATCCGTCGCTATTTGTGGATTTTTTGGTAGTGTATCCATCTAGAGCTTTTTCAATTGGCAGTCTTTGGAGGCCACGATCCAAATAATGGAATTAAACTTGGTACGATTACAAAGATAATATTGTTGGATGTTGTCCAATATGGTGGTCTTACCGATACCACCCATTCCATAGATGCCTATGATGTTGCCTTCTCCGTGATCGATGTAATCCACAATGTTCAACATATATGACTTGATGTGTGAGATGGGAAGCATCATGGTGGATTTTGAAGGCCGAACTGTGACGATCGGATCCAGTGCATCTGCATGGCTCATCAATTTGTTAACCTCGTCGAGCATCTTCGCCACTCGTCGATTGATGGACAAGGGGTTTGATAAGACCTGATGTCTTGCGACAGAAACAATCGGTAGTAGCATCAAAACACATAGCCTTACAATTGAATTGGCGTGAAAAGGCAAAAAGCTATGTGCGGAAGAATATTTACTGATGCGTTGGAAATCCTGCTCGATGTCATCCACTTTGTCTTCTAATATATACCTCCACCTCTTGCAGCCAATGCATCACTTCGTTGGTCGGAAATATCTCATCGCACTCCTCTTTGTCCTCTTTCAGCCACTACATCACTTCACTGGTCGAAAATTTCCCATTGCGCTCCTCCAGGTCGCGAATCAAAATTCGATCGCTGAGGGCCGCTAAATTTCTACTCGTCCCGTCCAATTTAAAAATTAACAACCAAAATTGAGTTCGATCGCTAAATTAGATCCAATTCAAAAATTAACGACCAAAATTGAGTTCGATCGCTAAATTAGCGATCGAAATCGAGTTCAGTCGTTAATTTTTAACGACCAAATCGAAATCCGATCACTAAGGGCCGCTAAATTTCTACCCATGCCGTCCAATTCAAAAATTAGCGATCGAAATCCAGTTCGGTCGCTAATTTAACGATCGAACTCGATTTTGGTCGTTAATTTTTAATTACCGAATCGAAATTTGATCGCTAAGGGCCGTTAAATTTCTACCCGCGCCATCCAATTCAAAAATCGAGTTCGGTCGTTAATTTTTAATGACCGAATCAAAATTCGATCGCTAAGGGCTGCTAAATTTCTGCCCGTGTCGTCCAATTCTAAAATTAGTGCCCCAATTAAATTTTGGTTGCTATTTTAACGATCGACATTTCATTTCCGTTGCTAAATAGCGATCGATTAAATTTTGATCGCTAAAATAGCGACCGAATTATTTTCAGTCGCTAATTTAGCGATCGATATTAATTCGATCGCTAATTTGGCTATCGAAGTGGAAATTCAATCGTTATTTTAGCGATCGAAATTTAATCGGTCACTAAATCCGTCGCTATTTGTGGATTTTTTGGTAGTGTATCCATCTAGAGCCTTTTCAATTGGCAGTCTTTGGAGGCCACGATCCAAATAAAAGAATCAAACTTGGTACGATTACAAAGATAATATTGTTGGATGTTGTCCAATATGGTGGTCTTATCGATACCACCCATTCCATAGATGCCTATGATGTTGCCTTCTCCGTGATTGATGTAATCCACAATATTCAACACATATGACTTGATGTGTTAGATGGGAAGCATCATGGTGGATTTTGAAGGCCGAACTGTGACGATCAGATCTAGTGCATTGGCTTGGCTCATCAATTTGTTAACCTCGTCGAGCATCTTCGCCACTCGTCGATTGATGGACAAGGGGTTTGATAAGACCTGATGTCTTGCGACAGAAACAATCAGTAGTAGCATCAAAACACATAGCCTTACAATTGAATTGGCGTGAAAAGGCAAAAAGCTATGTGCGGAAGAATATTTACTGATGCGTTGGAAATCCTGCTCGATGTCATCCACTTTGTCTTTTAATACCTCCACCTCTTGCAGCCACTACATCACTTCGTTGGTCGGAAATATCTCATCGCACTCCTATTTGTCCTCTTTCAGCCACTACATCACTTCACTGGTCGAAAATTTCCCATCGCGCTCCTCCTGGTCACGAATCAAAATTCGATCGCTAAGGGCCGCTAAATTTCTACCCGTCCCGTCCAATTTAAAAATTAACGACCGTCGCTAAATTAGATCCAATTCAAAAATTAACGACCAAAATTGAGTTCGATCGCTAAATTAGATCCAATTCAAAAATTAACGACCAAAATTGAGTTCGATCGCTAAATTAGATCCAATTCAAAAATTAACGACCAAAATTGAGTTCGATCGCTAAATTAGCGATCGAAATCGAGTTCAGTCGTTAATTTTTAACTACCAAATCGAAATCCGATCACTAAGGGCCGCTAAATTTCTACCCATGCCGTCCAATTCAAAAATTAGCGATCGAAATCGAGTTTGGTCGCTAATTTAACGATCGAACTCGATTTTGGTCGATAATTTTTAACTACCGAATCAAAATTCGATCGCTAAGGGCCGTTAAATTTCTACCCGCGCTATCCAATTCAAAAATTAACGAGCAAAATCAAGTTCGATAGCTAAATTAGCGATCGAAATCGAATTTGATCGTTAATTTTTAACGACCAAAATCGAGTTCGATCGTTAATTTTTAACGACCGAATCGAAATTCGAACGCTAAGGGTCGCTAATTTCTACCCGTGTCATCCAATTCTAAAATTGGCACCCCAATTAAATTTTGATCGCTATTTTAGCGATCGACATTTCATTTCCGTTGCTAAATAGTGATCGATGTTTCAATTTGGTCACAAATTAGCGACCGATTAAATTTCGATCGCTAAAATAGCCACCGAATTATTTTCAATCGCTAATTTAGCGATCGATATTAATTCGATCGCTAATTTAGCGACCGAAGTGAGAAATCAGTCGCTATTTTAGCAACCGAAATTATCCCTTATGGTTGTCCACTCATGATTATCCCTTATTTGATTAAGAGCATCATTCCAAACTTTCCAAGACTTTTTCCCTGACATGGCTCGGGCAACAGTGATAAGAGCAAGTGGCAGACCAGCACATTCTTCAACAAGTTCTTTAGCAACGAACTTAATCCCAACATATCTAAGCTAAAAACATGCCTGCTACTATTTTGCTTAAAGAGTTGCCATGCTTGAATTTGATCCAGGCATTTGACTTTTGTCTTCTTTTGTGCTTTAATTTGTACACACACTGACTTGTAGCGGGTTGTGAACACCATGACTTTGTGCGGCTACTATTGCTAGCCTCGCTCTGTAGCTGAGTGCACCATCCCGACTTTGTGCGGCTGCTGTTGCTGGCCTTGCTCTGTAGCTGAGTGTGCCATCCCCACATATTTCAGATCTAGATGTTTCCAAATATCATCAAGAAGTAGCATACAGTTCCTGATCTTCAAGAACCTATACAGCTGATCACCACAAGTTCGTTCATCATTACTCTCCTGCAGTGTCTTCAATCGTAAACTCTTTGCAATATCACTACAAAAATAATACTGATTAGTGACCGATTTAAAAAATCATAAAAAATTTATCATAATTGGATTTAGCGATCGAATTTAAATTCGGTCACTAAAATTGGCGACCGAATTCTAATTTGCTCGCTAATTTTAACGATCAAATTTGGATTTTGAGTTCGATCGTTAATTTTTAACGATCGAAATTGAGTTCGATCGTTAATTTTTAACGATCGAATCAAAATTCGATCGCTAAGGGCCGCTAAATTTCTGCCCGTGTCGTCCAATTCTAAAATTAGTGCACCAATTAAATTTTGATCACTATTTTAGCGATCGACATTTCATTTCCGTTGCTAAATAGCGATCGATGTTTCAATTCGGTCACAAATTAGCGATCGATTAAATTTTGATCGTTAAAATAGCGACCGAATTATTTTCAGTCGCTAATTTAGTGATCGATATTAATTCAGTCGCTAATTTGGCTATCGAAGTGGAAATTCAGTCGTTATTTTAGCGATCGAAATTTAATCGGTCACTAAATTCGTCGCTATTTGTGGATTTTTTGGTAGTGTATCCATCTAGAGCCTTTTCAATTGGCAGTCTTTGGAGGCCGCGATCCAAATAATAGAATCAAACTTGGTACGATTACAAAGATAATATTGTTGGATGTTGTCTGTGGTCTTATCGATACCACCCATTCCATAGATGCCTATGATGTTGCCTTCTCCGTGATCGATGTAATCCAGAATGTTCAACACATATGACTTGATGTGTGAGATGGGAAGCATCATGGTGGATTTTGAAGGCCGAACTGTGATGATCGGATCCAGTGCATCGGCTTGGCTCATCAAATCGTTAACCTCGTCGAGCATCTTCGCCACTTGTCGATTGATGGACAAGGGGTTTGATAAGACCTGATGTATTGCGACAAAAACAATCGGTAATAGCATCAAAACACATAGCCTTACAATTGAATTGGAGTGAAAAGACAAAAAGCTATGTGCGGAAGAATATTTACTGATG
This sequence comes from Curcuma longa, assembly GCF_044706935.1. NCBI lineage: Eukaryota > Viridiplantae > Streptophyta > Magnoliopsida > Zingiberales > Zingiberaceae > Curcuma > Curcuma longa. The sequence goes on along the minus strand of NW_027431127.1, from coordinate 26,773 downwards.
CATTGGAAATCCTGCTCGATGTCATCCACTTTGTCTTCTAATACCTCCACCTCTTGCAGCCACTGCATCACTTTGTTGGTCGAAAATTTCTCATCGTGCTCCTCCTGGTCCTCTTTCAGCCACTACATCACTTCGCTGGTCAGAAATTTCCCATCGCGCTCCTATTGGTCGATCTGGTTCTTGATGTCGTCCATTTTGACTCTCAATCTTGTCATTTCCTTTTCCAATTTCTTGATGCCAAATTTTGGCCTGCCCAGTCGCTGTGTCGTCTTGCACTACAAAAATAATCGCGATTAGTGATCAAATTTTCGGTCATTAATCGGCCGCTAAATTCCATTAATGATCGATTAGCGACTGACAATATTACCAAAAAACTAGAGGACAAACAATAGTCTGTAAACTAAACTAGAGGATCACTAAACCCCTCTACCTGGTTCATGTCGATAGTCTGTAAACCTTCACTTGGCTATGAAGGCAGACAATATTACCAAAAAACTAGAAACTAAGATAGTGTCATCCAGTGTCAAGCATGACAATAGCATAAGTAAAAATAAAGTGATGTAAATATACAAGATTATAATAGATGCCTATATTACATATCTGATCAAACAAAAAATTTCCTTAGGTTGTCATGATTACTATTTAAAACTAAAAAAGTAAAATATGAACGTATCTATTAATCCATGAGGCTCGTTGAAGGTTTTCTAGTTCCATCTGCGAACAACCAAGCATTAGTATGTATGGAAAAAATTCATTAGCAAAAACAAACATTATAGCTAAAGTGGGCTCACTTTAGGTAGTACCAATTATTATGTTTAATGAACCATAAATATAAAAATAAATATACCTCAATATATCTACTTATCTGGAGCATTTGGGTCTTTAGTCTCTTGTAATCAAAATGATGCGGCGTGGGAAAAGCAGAAGGACTAATGACTGAAAAGCGATAAAAAAATTCTCGCATTTGGCGATTGACTGACATCCTAAATTAGCCCCAAGCAGTCCCAGGCGGTTGGCCCTAGCAGCCCCAGGCAACCGGCCCCGACAGCCTGCGACCGACCCCTTCAGCCCCGGCTCCGCCTTCCTCCCGACTCCTACAACCCCACACCCCATCATGAGATCAAGGCTAAACCCAGGCCCCAAGCAACCCCGCAACCGCCAAGGAGGTTGGCCACGCCATCAGCCCTGTCGCCGCACCACCAAACCCTACTACCGCACCACCAGACCTGCGCTCGGTCGCACCACCAGACTCGGCAGTCGGTCGCGCTACCAGATCCACGGTTGACCGCAGGACCGATTGCGCCACCACCCGCCGGCACCGCAGCCCCGCCCAACCCCAATAGAAAACAAAAACAAAAACCCTAACAACTTACCCTGAGACGCCAAAGGAGGAGCTCCCGCCGGGAAAATAGCGCAGGAAGAGGAGATCAGAGAGATTGGAGAGATCGCAGCAGCAACGAAAAAGATCGCGTTTTAGGGTTCAGGGAAGGGGAGAAGAGGAAAAGATCGCGTTTTAGGAGAAAAAATAGCGACCGAACTGGGTTCGATTGCTATTTTAGCGATCGAAACTTAGCGACCGAACCGGAGTTCGATCGCTAAAATAGCGACTGAATCTGAGTTCGATCGCTAAAATAGCGACCGAATCTGAGTTCGATTGCTAAGGTCCTCTAAATTTCTTCGTGTATAGTCCCACTCTAAAATTAGCGACTCAATATAACTTCGATCGCTGTTTTAGCGATCGATTTTTTATTTCCGTTGTTATTTTAGCGATCAATTTTTAATTTCGGTCACTAATTAATAATCGATTATAATTTGGTCGCTAATTAGCGACCTAAATTAAAAATCAATCGTAAAAATAGCGATCGAATTAGAATCGGTTTTTAAATCCGTCATTATTTATGATTATTTTTTGTAGTGTTGAGCCCGCTTAGGGTTTTGTTGATGAACGCCATGGATGTGGAGAAGCAAAACAAGAGATTTGTTTCTTTTGCAGAGCAAAGGAAGGGAAGGGAAGCAAAACAAAGATAAAGAAAAAGTCAAGAGATCGGCTCGTTTATCAACCAGCCAAAAAAAACTTTCTAAACCAGAAAAAAAAAATCAAATTTAATATAAAGTCATTTTAATTTGATTTGCTGAACATTAAACTAATAGAAATTTAGAAACAATATTGTTTGACTTGTCAAAGATGCATATTGCATCCACATTAGCAAAAGGACAAGACAATTATTAATTGTCTATTGACGTTAAATACGGCAACCACTTTCATCACGTTACCTAATTTAATTAATTAATTAAAAAACATAAAAGCTATGAGACTGAATAAAAGTATTGTCTTTCAAAAATAATGTTTCTTGAAATATTAAAATCATGTTCGTTATATTTTATGATAGAGGTGAAAGATTTCCTTCTTTTGCATAGTAAGTAATTAGGGAAGTGAAGCAAAACACAGATGAGAAACAAGTCAATGATTGATTCCTTTATCAATAACAAGAAAAAAAAATGCAAACTTTTTAATCATAGATAGATAAAATTAACTCAAAAAACAGAATTATTGAATTATTATAAAGTCATTTTAATTTGATTACTTGTCAAAGATGTCGGCCTATTCCATCCCCACTAGCAAAAAGAGAGGACAGTTACTTTAAATATGAAAACGACTTCTCACCTAATTTAATTTATGCAATCAATTAAATTAATTAATTAAAAGCTATGAGAATGAATAAAAGTACATATTTGTTGTATTTCAAAAATATCCTCCGAAATATGAATATCATGTTTCTAATATTTTATGATAGGGGTGGACATGAATTGGATCAAATTTATCCGATTCAATGTCATCGCATGCATAAAAAACTTTGAGAGAATTTATTACAAATGTCTTGAGCTAGAAATTTTGAGTTGGATCGGATGAGTTTTTAGTTCTTATTATTGTTTAGGAGTTTTGAACGTTTTAAATTTCTTTTGAATCTTATGTTTCTAAGCTTATTGAAATAAATTTTTTTATTGTATGTGTAGCGATAGAAACTTTTGAAACTTAGAGAATTCTTATTTTGCTCTCTAGTTTTAAATTATTTTAAAAAATATCCTTTAGATTTATATATGTATATATATAAAAGTTTCCCTAATAAAATTATCAAATTGCATTTCATTATATTTCCTCTAAGCCCCTTCAATACCCTAAAATCACTCAATGTTGCCAAGTGCAAAAATATAATAACATTTTCGCACAGGGGTTAATTATAAAGGCAAAAACACAACACTGTTAAATCGAACAAATGGTTTTCATTACTGAGACAAACCAAATCTCATCTTTTGCCAATTTAATTGTTTATTTATCTTCCCTTTCAAATCTAAATAACAATAGCAGTGCTATTAATTTGATATTTACAATTTTCTTATATATTTCTTTAATTATATTAGTATTTATGTAGTCTTCTTGTAAAAACAAATATCATATTAGATATTAGATCGATTTTGAGAGTTGAAAATCAATTTTCTTTTAGATGTCTCATAGAAAAGTTCTTTGCTAATATAATTACTCAAGTCATATATATCATAGATGTATTTATTTCACAGAGAAGTTTGTAAATATTTAATTATTCACAGTTTCATCCCTTAAGAGTATTGTTATGCAAATTTTAACAGATTAAAATAATTAATAACAGAATATAACAATTATTTTCTTCAACTTCTTAACCAAACTTGCTTCTTTAATTTTGCAGAGCAAGTAAGGGAAGTGAAACCAAACACAGATCAATTGAAGCAACCCAATAGATTGGTTCGTCTATCAATAAGATAAAAAACAAAATCAAACTTTTTGAAGATAGATAAAATTAACTCACAAATCAGAATTATTAAATAACATAAAGTCATTTTAATTTGATTTTCTGAAGATTCTTTGACTTGTCAAAGATGCCCGTCTCTTGTCTATATATTATTATTGCATCATACTTATTTCTTAGTAAAAAGTGGAATTCGTCACCCAACGATTCCTCAAAGTATTGCATCACTCACACTCATATTATTATAGCATATGGTTGCAAGATCTTCACTGAATGAATAGATGGGCAATTATATTAATTAGGAGCCAAATAGACTCCGATCTCATTTACATACTTGGTGAACTGGCCAAAGAATCCAACAATACGACCACCATCCATGACCGGAACACTGAATCTCCGGCCACCATCTATTCTCCCAAAAGGCCCGTGCTGCTTCCCAAAATTGGTCTTAAATTCAAGCTGAGAGATACAAGTTTCGTCGTCGAATTCGCAGACGGACCCAACCATCCAGTTGATGTATTCACCAGAGCCTAGTTTAAACTGCAAGATCGATCGATCCATGTATATATATAAAGACCATTGTAAAACTAGCTAGCTAGCAATGATAAATAGCTAAAATTAATATAATGTTTGGCCATTAATTAATTTCATGTATATATAAATGTTTATACTTCGTGGAATTGACCACCCTTTCCGCCTGCACTGCAGGTTGCGAATTTATTCCGGTCGTCGAGGTAGGAGACCTCCAGATGGTCGACGACTCTTCCTGCCTGGAGTCTGATCTTTGTGATTTGGGAGGCAGATCGGCCGACGTCAAACTTATTTCCTCCGCTGCCTCCCCATGCCCCAATCTTGATGATAGTATTATTATAAAAACCACCTAAACATCGATCGATCGATCGATCAGAATTTAATTTATTTGTATTGACTTATATAATAATGTTGGGGGAGTTGAAATTAAGAGTAAAATATATTAATTGAGATTAACTGAGAATTAATATAATGCTCACTGATGCGTTTGAAATCGTCAAAGATAGCAGCTACTTGATCTTCCAACGAGTCCAAGTCACGCTGCCACTGCTTGGCTTCGGCAGTTGTGAGTTTGCTCCCGCGCCTGGCTTCATCGATCTTGCTTTTGATAGCGTTCCTTTTGGCTTTCAGCTTTTGCATCTCTTTGTTCAACTTCTCGACGTCGCTTTTGGGCCGCCGGCAGGATTTCCATAACCCGCCGAAGCACTTATTAACGTCTAGGTTGAGATTGAAGTGGGCAAAAGCCATGGCTAGCTAGCTAGCTAGGCGATCGATATGATGGAGGAATATTGTATATTCACAAGGCTGAGGGACAGATTGTGGCGTGCAGATCGATCCATTTGCTTAATCTTCTTTTGTAGACTGAAGAGAGAGATACTGACAAGATGAGACTAAGAGAATAAGCATAAGAAGAGGTCTATCATTTCCATGATTGATTGGTTTAGTCAATAAAACGTGCTTTCCAGGAAGAAGAAGCTAGAGGGGGCCATTCATTAATTAGTATGTGTATATGTTTGGTTGAATCAGTCAAAAGTTATGTTCTTAATTTCCTCCTCTTAATTTTCCCGTTTGCTAGCTTTTAGAGTAGTACGTACCATTAATTAAGAAACACAAATTAAGTCCAACAAAAATTAAATTGATATTAGCACTTGACTCACCAACCAATGAAATGTTAATCGGCTCAAATTACTAGGCAAAATTTTGTAAAAATAGACAATGAATTAACAAAACATAACCTCCAATTAAACTTATCCAAACCATATAATAAAGTTTATAAACTAAAAATAAATCAAACCGTCTGACCAAATAGTGATATATATATATCAAACAAAATTCAAACTGTAACAATATTATATGAAATGAAAATATATACTTCATGATGAATTCAGTAAAGTCAAGAATAATACAATATTATGAAGATCAAATTTTCAAACATTAAAGATATGTCCAATTAACTATATATCTAGAAATCATCAATCAAATTTAGATACATATCGAAACAAACAAAGACTGTCCACGCCAATCAAAACAACCCCTAATCACAATATATACAAACATAATTTTGTGTAGCTAGACTTATCCTATTTTACCAGCAATTGATTGTTTTTATGACTCAAATCTATGATTTTCAAATCACACGATATCAATTTTATCATTATGTCAAAGTCGTTCACCTTCACCAAATTACTTGTTCTACTTTTTTTAAAAAAAATGCTAATAATGCGTACATTAATTTGTTTTCTAAAATATTCTCCCACATATTGCATATGAATTTTTTTATTACTCTAAATTAAACAGATTTTTTTCTATAATTTTCATGGCAAAAGAGGGGGAAAAAATCTAAAGAGCTAGCTAGCGAAGACCATGATGTCCCAGCCTAAGCTCACAACTAGCTGGTTGCAATGTCACCACAGCTTAGAAGTCAGCTCGATCGTGGTTATCTGAGTGCGGTTTAGAAATAAGGGAGTTCTTGATAAATGTTAAACTTAAATATATAGATATAAGTTTTGAATATATTTTTAAAATTGAACGTGATTTGGCAAATTGACTTTTTTTTTAAAAAAAAACTGTTTTGTGTTGGAAGTCTAAACCAAATTGTATTATTAGAAACCTATCAAATTGGATTATTGGAACTCAAAACCAAATTGCTTAAGTCTTCCTTAGTCAAGTTTTAATTGAATTATATAATGGCTAATTAATTATCATGATTGTAAGTACATGCATTTGATTTAATTAACTTCCTTTAATTTGTCATGGCTATATAAACCAAGTTGTAGCAAGGATACAATGTATTGAGAAAAAAAAATCTTCTTCAAAATTGTTATACTCTTCTTTTATTCCCAAATATTACATCTCCTCTCCCTTCAAGTGGTATTAAAGCATGGTGAGGTTCAAGAAAAATGACATTAAAAAAATTGCTACTTTATTTCCACATACTCTCAACAAAGAAGATTTTGATTATTGGAGCAGTAGATTTGAAGTTTGGATGGAAGCTTTTGACTTATGGAATATAGTCGACAATATATATATATATATATATATATATATATATATATATATATATATATATATATATATATATATATATATGCGTGCCGCTCCCGTGCGCGCTAGGCTGATCACCGTCCATCACGCGTGATTGCGCAGATCCGGCCGTCCAAAAGTGAGAATGCACAGTGCTCAAATTAAAGGATTTCTTGAGTTCGAAGATGAAGAAGCCTTGAGTGATGTCGAAAAAAAAAATTTTGATGGACAACCAGAAGAAGGATATTCATGCTGTAAATTAAATCAATCTTGCAACAGACAAAGTGGTGTTCGAGAAAATCCGCAAAGCAACAACATCGAAGCAAGCTTGGGAAATTCTACAAAAAACTTATAAAGGTGATGAACAAGTGAAGAATATTCAACTTCAAATTTTGAGATCAAAATTTGAAAAATTAGAGATGAAAGAAAATGATAAAGTTGTTGAGTATTTCACAAAAGTTGGTTCTATATATAGTGAATCAAATGACTTCAAATGGTGAATCATTAGAAGATTTCAGAATTCTACAAAAGGATTTCATTCTCTTCTTGAAAAATATTTTAGCCTTGTTACTATTATTGAGGACAAGAGATATGAAGAGCATGACTTTAGAAGATTTACAAAGTATCTTGAAAGCTCATGAAGTGAAGATTAATATATTATTTCCCCCATCACAACAATCTGATCAAGCTCTTAAATCTCAAGTTTCTATTATAGGTCATGGTTCATCCTATCACCGGAGGTGCAAAAATTTTAGAGGGAGTGGTGGTTTAAGTTCTCATGGAAGAGGAAGAAATAATCAACAATATCATCAAAATGACAACAAGGAAAATCAAAACTTCAGATATCAAAGAGGAAGAGGAGATGGTGAATATCAAAGAGGTCGAGGACGTGGTTATATTGAATGTGATTATTGTCATAAACCAGGACGTAAAGTTGCAGATTGTTGGCACAAACAACCAGATGACAAGATGGTTATATCAAATGTAGCTATTGTCACAAGCCTAGACATAAAGCTGCATATTGTTGATTTAAGCAAGAAGATGACAAGAAAATTGAAAGTGGTTTTATTCATCAAAGTAAAAATGAAGAAATCTTGTTGCTTTCTCCCATGACAACAAAGTTAATGAAATGTGGTACCTAGACAGTAGCGCTAGCAAACACATGATAGGTAACAAAACTCTATTTTTTAATTTATTTAAAATTAATTATAGTGGATTGAAGTGATGATTGGTGATGCTAGTACTCACAAAATTGAAGCAATTGGTGAGATTTATTTTAAAACTAAATATGGAAATATTGAGAAAATGTCTGAAGTTTATTTTATTCCAGATTTAAAAAGCAACTTACTTAGTGCTGGTCATCTTATGAAGAAAGGGTATAATCTGCATTATGCATCATAATGCTTGCACTATATCAAAAGACAAGCAGGTTATTACAAAGATTGGTATGACTTCTAACAACTTATTTCCTCTCAACCTTGAAACCATAAATTTATCTTGATTTGCTGTTGTTGATATATAAAAAGGTTTCAAAGTTGTGGCATGATAGGTATATGGGCATTTGAATTATGGAAGCTTAAAGTTGTTATCAACAAAAGAGATAATTAGAGGACTTTCAAAGATCAATCAAGTTGAAGAAGTTTGTGAAGCATGTCAACTTGGAAAGCAACACAGAGATTCACTCCCACAACAAGCATCTTAAAGAGCCAAAAGGCCATTGGAACTTGTTCATTCTGATCTCTATGGATATATGCCAACAGAATCACTTCGTGGAAGCAAGTTCTTCATTACTTTCATAGATGACTTCACAAGGAAGGTATGAATTAAGTTTCTCAAAGAAAAATCACATGCATTACAAGCTTTTAAAGATTTTAAAGTTGAAGTTGAGAATTATATTGGGCTTCGTATCAAAACTTTGAGGACAGATCGTGGAAATGAATATATTTCAAATGAAGTTGAGAAATATTTTAGAGAACATGGTATAAGGCATGAGTTGACAGCTCGTTTTACACCACAATAAAATGGTGTAAGTGAAAGAAAAAATAGACTATTGTTGAAAGTATGAGACGCATGCCCAAAAGAAAAAAATTACCAAATGAATTTTGAACAGAAGCCGTTTCTTGTGCAGGTTACCTTATCAATCGTTCTCCAACAAAAAGTCTGAAAGATTGTCCACCTTGCTACAGCTCCTCCGCGACCTTCGATGCCTGCCCACCTCGCCACAGTTCCTCTGCGTGGAAATGAATATATTTCAAATGAAGTTGAGAAATATTTTAGAGAACATGGTATAAGGCATGAGTTGACAGCTCGTTTTACACCACAATAAAATGGTGTAAGTGAAAGAAAAAATAGACTATTGTTGAAAGTATGAGACGCATGCCCAAAAGAAAAAAATTACCAAATGAATTTTGAACAGAAGTCGTTTCTTGTGCAGGTTACCTTATCAATCGTTCTCCAACAAAAAGTCTGAAAGATTGTCCACCTTGCTACAGCTCCTCCGCGACCTTCGATGCCTGCCCACCTCGCCACAGTTCCTCTGCGTGGAAATGAATATATTTCAAATGAAGTTGAGAAATATTTTAGAGAACATGGTATAATATATATATATATATATATATATATATATATATATATATACAGGAATGATATCCTGCGCGATGAGTTTACGCAACTTCGTGCGCGACAGCCGACGTGGCGAGGAATTTCACTGTTCATCCTCCACCGTGGCCGAAACGAAATCCCGAAATAAAATCCCGCCTCTCCCAAAATCGCGCGGCTGATTCTCAATTCGAGCTTCCGTTGTGGTTGAAAAGGAAGCAGAGAAGGATGCGACTGCAGTAGAGGTGAAGAATGAGAAAGGTGGTCCGGTTGTGGAGAAGGCCTTGTCCTTCAGGGAGGAGAGCAACTTCTTGTCGGATCTCAAGGAATCCGAGAGGAAGGCGCTGGTGGAGCTCAGAGCCGCCGTCGAGGAGGCCATCCTCAAGAACAAGCTATTTAGAAACGAGTCAGAGCCGTCGGAGGGGAAGGAGAAGGTCCATGGAGAAGGGGGAAAACTGGAACTTGACAAATCTGCTGAGGCGAAGCACACCGACGAAGAAAAATCCGACCTCTCTACCCAAAATCCTCAAAATATTCTTCAAGTCAACAATGCTACTCTTCAGCCATTTCAAGAGAGGCTCTTCTTTTGTTGTTCAGTTGTCTGAACCCTTGCCCTAGCTTATCTTTCATGTACTCTTTGATTGCAATACTATTTAAAATAATTTTTTGTCATGAGAATCTTTTGTAGGAATCCTGTTTCGACTTAAAATTATATTTCTGCCTTCTTTGAGATGATACCCAGTGTCTGAAGACACCAATGAGTTCCTTAGACTCCCTCACTCATGTGGATATAAATTTTTTATTTTTCTAATATCAAATAAGCCATCAGCCGGTTTTGTCCAAAACCGGCTGATGGACTTAAAGACCTCGAATGCACATGATCCGAACACCTTTTTTGCTCCTCTTGCACTCTATAATGTGTACATCAACTCAGAATGCATTGCGATACATCGTGTTGGAAGTAGGAATTTTTTTCGCTCGTGCTTGGCATGTGGATTGAGGTGGAAATTTTATTTTTAATTCTACATAGAAGATACTTGGTGTTCAAAGACACCAATGAGATACATTAGATATAAAATTTTAAATTTTTTATTATCAAATAAGTGTTTTGTCCAAAAGATGGACACCTCTAATGCACATGATCCGAACACCTTTTTTGCTCCTCTTGCACTCTATAATGTGTATATCAACCTCATTGCTACATCGTGTTGGAAGCAGAATTTTTTTCGCTCGTGATCGGCATAAAATTTTAAATTTTTTATACTATGAGTTCCTTGGACTTCCTCAATAAGATATAAAATTTTAAATTTTTTATTATAGATCATCAGCCGGTTTTGTCCAAAACCGGCTGATGGACTTAAAGACCTCGAATGCACATGATCCGAACATCTTTTTTGCTCCTCTTGCACTCTATAATGTGTATATCAACTCAGAATGCATTGCGATACATCGTGTTGGAAGCAGGAATTTTTTTCGCTCGTGATCGGCATGTGGATTGTGGTGAAAATTTTATTTTCAATTCTACATATATGATACTTGGTGTTCAAAGACACCAATGAGTTCCTTGGACTTCCTCAATCATGTAGATATAAAATTTTGAATTTTTTATTATCAAAAAAGCCATCAGCCTGTTTTGTCCAAAAGTGGCTGATGGACTTAAAGACCTCTAATGCACATGATCCGAACACCTTTTTTGCTCCTCTTGCACTCTATAATGTGTATATCAACTCAGAATGCATTGCGATACATCGTGTTGGAAGCAGGAATTTTTTTCGCTCGTGATCGGCATGTGGATTGTGGTGAAAATTTTATTTTCAATTCTACATATATGATACTTGGTGTTCAAAGACACCAATGAGTTCCTTGGACTTCCTCAATCATGTAGATATAAAATTTTGAATTTTTTATTATAGAAAAAGCCATCAGCCTGTTTTGTCCAAAAGTGGCTGATGGACTTTAAGACCTCTAATGCACATGATCCGAACACCTTTTTTGCTCCTCTTGCACTCTATAATGTGTATATCAACTCAGAATACATTGCGATACATCGTGTTGGAAGCAGGAATTTTTTTCGCTCGTGCTCGGCATGTGGATTGGGGTGGAAATTTTATTTTCAATTCTACATATATGATACTTGGTGTTCAAAGACACCAATGAGTTCCTTGGACTTCCTCAATCATGTAGATATAAAATTTTGAATTTTTTATTATAGAAAAAGCCATCAGCCTGTTTTGTCCAAAAGTGGCTGATGGACTTTAAGACCTCGAATGCACATGATCCGAACACCTTTTTTGCTCCTCTTGTACTCTATAATGTGTATATCAACTCAGAATACATTGCGATACATCGTGTTGGAAGCAGGAATTTTTTTCGCTCGTGCTCGGCATGTGGATTGTGGTGAAAATTTTATTTTCAATTCTACATATATGATACTTGGTGTTCAAAGACACCAATGAGTTCCTTGGACTTCCTCAATCATGTAGATATAAAATTTTGAATTTTTTATTATAGAAAAAGCCATCAGCCTGTTTTGTCCAAAAGTGGCTGATGGACTTTAAGACCTCTAATGCACATGATCCGAACACCTTTTTTGCTCCTCTTGCACTCTATAATGTGTATATCAACTCAGAATACATTGCGATACATCGTGTTGGAAGCAGGAATTTTTTTCGCTCGTGCTCGGCATGTGGATTGGGGTGGAAATTTTATTTTCAATTCTACATATATGATACTTGGTGTTCAAAGACACCAATGAGTTCCTTGGACTTCCTCAATCATGTAGATATAAAATTTTGAATTTTTTATTATCAAATAAGCCATCAGCCGGTTTTGTCCAAAAGTGGCTGATGGACTTAAAGACCTCGAATGCACATGATCCGAACATCTTTTTTGCTCCTCTTGCACTCTATAATGTGTATATCAACTCAGAATACATTGCGATACATCGTGTTGGAAGCAGAAATTTTTTTCGCTCGTGCTCGGCATGTGGATTGGGGTGGAAATTTTAAACATCAAGTATCATCTATGTAGAATTAAAAATAAAATTTCCACCCCAATCCACATGCCGAGCACGAGCGAAAAAAATTCCTGCTTCCAACACGATGTATCGCAATGTATTCTGAGTTGATATACACATTATAGAGTGCAAGAGGAGCAAAAAAGGTGTTCGGATCATGTGCATTAGAGGTCTTAAAGTCCATCAGCCACTTTTGGACAAAACAGGCTGATGGCTTTTTCTATAATAAAAAATTCAAAATTTTATATCTACATGATTGAGGAAGTCCAAGGAACTCATTGGTGTCTTTGAACACCAAGTATCATATATGTAGAATTGAAAATAAAATTTTCACCACAATCCACATGCCGATCACGAGCGAAAAAAATTCCTGCTTCCAACACGATGTATCGCAATGCATTCTGAGTTGATATACACATTATAGAGTGCAAGAGGAGCAAAAAAGATGTTCGGATCATGTGCATTCGAGGTCTTTAAGTCCATCAGCCGGTTTTGGACAAAACCGGCTGATGGCTTATTTGATAATAAAAAATTTAAAATTTTATATCTATATGAGTGAGGAAGTCCAAGGAACTCATTGGTGTCTTTGAACACCAAGTATCATATATGTAGAATTGAAAATAAAATTTTCACCCCAATCCACATGCCGAGCACGAGCGAAAAAAATTCCTGCTTCCAACACGATGTATCGCAATGCATTCTGAGTTGATATACACATTATAGAGTGCAAGAGGAGCAAAAAAGATGTTCGGATCATGTGCATTCGAGGTCTTTAAGTCCATCAGCCGGTTTTGGACAAAACCGGCTGATGGCTTATTTGATAATAAAAAATTTAAAATTTTATATCTATATGAGTGAGGGAGTCGAAGGAACTCATTGGTGTCTTTGAACACCAAGTATCTTCTATGTAGAATTAAAAATAAAATTTCCACCTCAATCCACATGCCAAGCACGAGCGAAAAAAATTCCTACTTCCAACACGATGTATCGCAATGCATTCTGAGTTGATGTACACATTATAGAGTGCAAGAGGAGCAAAAAAGGTGTTCGGATCATGTGCATTCGAGGTCTTTAAGTCCATCAGCCGGTTTTGGACAAAACCGGCTGATGGCTTATTTGATATTAGAAAAATAAAAAATTTATATCCACATGAGTGAGGGAGTCTAAGGAACTCATTGGTGTCTTCAGACACTGGGTATCATCTCAAAGAAGGCAGAAATATAATTTTAAGTCGAAACAGGATTCCTACAAAAGATTCTCATGACAAAAAATTATTTTAAATAGTATTGCAATCAAAGAGTACATGAAAGATAAGCTAGGGCAAGGGTTCAGACAACTGAACAACAAAAGAAGAGCCTCTCTTGAAATGGCTGAAGAGTAGCATTGTTGACTTGAAGAATATTTTGAGGATTTTGGGTAGAGAGGTCGGATTTTTCTTCGTCGGTGTGCTTCGCCTCAGCAGATTTGTCAAGTTCCAGTTTTCCCCCTTCTCCATGGACCTTCTCCTTCCCCTCCGACGGCTCTGACTCGTTTCTAAATAGCTTGTTCTTGAGGATGGCCTCCTCGACGGCGGCTCTGAGCTCCACCAGCGCCTTCCTCTCGGATTCCTTGAGATCCGACAAGAAGTTGCTCTCCTCCCTGAAGGACAAGGCCTTCTCCACAACCGGACCACCTTTCTCATTCTTCACCTCTACTGCAGTCGCATCCTTCTCTGCTTCCTTTTCAACCACAACGGAAGCTCGAATTGAGAATCAGCCGCGCGATTTTGGGAGAGGCGGGATTTTATTTCGGGATTTCGTTTCGGCCACGGTGGAGGATGAACAGTGAAATTCCTCGCCACGTCGGCTGTCGCGCACGAAGTTGCGTAAACTCATCGCGCAGGATATCATTCCTGTATATATATATATATATATATATATATATATATATATATATATAATAAGTATAAAAGTGTTTTTTCTTTTGATCGGATGGAATATATTGTCAATAAGCTAAAATTACTAGGCAAATTTTTGTAAACATAGCCAATAAGTTAACGAAAAGAACTCCAATTAAACTTATCGAAACCATATAATAAAGTAAATGATAAATCAAACCATGTCATTTACATGCTAGGCCATCATGCATCGAGTAATTAATATGATGAAATAGTGATATCAAACAAAAACTATAACATTATATGAAATGAAAATGCTTCATGATGAAATATAAATATAGTTAAGAAGACAATAACTATGATCAAATTTTAAAATAAGATGTTCAATTAACTATCTTGGAATCATAAGCAAATTTAGATACATATCGAAGCAACCAAAGAATTCAACAATTTGAAACACTAAATGCACTATATATATCCTCCTTGACTAAAAGACCAACACTTCATTTCAAATCATCATTGTCGCCGTGGAACAGGCCTACCAAGATCACAAAATTTTATTAAATGTAATAGATATTGGAGCAAATTTTAATTAAACAGTTAAGAGTAAGATCATATAATATTTTAATAATATTCATCTATGTAGAATAATATTGATAATAAAATATATATTTTCCCTTTGCTACTACATTGGGATATTTAATTAAAGCATAGACTCAATGGAATAACCTATTATTTTTTATATTATAGATATATCAAGATCATGGTTATTTGGGAAATAAGACGAAATTGAAAATTAATTGCTTTTCAAGAACAAAAACTTGCAGCAGTAGTTTAAACTGCTATTTACCAAAATATCCAACATGACACTTCATTTTTATATTTATTAAAAATATTTATTTTCTAAAACAAATTTCCTAAATTGCCCTTAAAAGATTATCAAAGGAAGGCATGCATGCATCTTAAACTATATATAATGTTGCCTACTTCATAAAATATTAAATCATTTAGATCTATATATATATATATATATATATATAAAGACAGAATAGAATAGAATAAAAATTAAATGATTTGGTATGAAAATATGTGTTACCTAAAATAAGGGGCGAGGGAATCCTTGATGTTCTTGTTATCCCAAG
Source organism: Curcuma longa (assembly GCF_044706935.1). Lineage (NCBI taxonomy): Eukaryota > Viridiplantae > Streptophyta > Magnoliopsida > Zingiberales > Zingiberaceae > Curcuma > Curcuma longa. The sequence continues at coordinate 11,305 of NW_027431127.1, read as the reverse complement.
CTAAGTTGTTCCACCAATCCTGTAGGCCATAAATCCTTTTTAATCTGTTCTTCAATATTTCAGCCCCAAATGGTAATTTGTTGACCTTGGGGCAACCGATCACAAGTACATCTTCAAGATAGGGAAAATAGAGAGGTCGGTTTGCAATGCGATTGAGGTTCGGCATGTAGCGCAACAACAAGGTCCGGATCCGGATGCTAGAGCTAGTGATGGAGTTGGAGTTCCCTACCTCACTTATTAGTTCCTTCATTGTTTCACAACCAATTATTTCTAGAAAATTAAGGCTTGGCAATTGTAGAACCCAAGAAACATCCTTCAACCTGGGGCAATCATAAATATATAGTTCCCGAAGATGGTCGAGTCGAACTCTATTCAATGAAATCTCTTCCAATAGTTGTAGGCTTTGAAAATAGAGTCTCTTTAAACATCTGAAACTTGATTCACGACCCATGCATGCCGCCAACACTAATCTTTCTAATCCAATATCCACAATATACATAGTTTCAAGATGGTCACTTACTCTGCAGCCCCATTGTGGAGTGCCCAAATCGTAGTTTGGAAGTTTTGAAATATTCTTTCCATTCAAAACGAGTTCCCATATGGAGACATTTGATGGTAACATGTTGAGTCGCTCAATGTTATCTGTTGTAGCATTAATGTTAATTCCCACACTTAATTGTTGGCATCCTTTGAAACATGTCAGCTCATCCCACCACCACTCACATATAGGATAAATTTCTCTTATATGCAGCCACTTGAGCATTAATAAATTGGATATCATCCCATTGGGTACAATCTGAAGGGAATTTTGCCTTAAAAGCAAGTACTCTAATTTGCACAGGCAGCAAAACCCAAGCAGTAGTCTTCTAATAAAATTGCAAGATAAGTTTAAATATTGAAGCTCAGTTAAACTACATATCTCCCTGGGAAGCTCTGTTATACCACAAGAATTGAGATCCAAGTATGTCAAATGAGGCATGCTTGCAAACAAACTCTGAGGAATTGTTTCCAGCCTGTTGTCACGGAGAATCAACATAGAAAGTTTTGAAAAAGTGCAAGCTTCGTACTCTTGTAAAGAAATAATCTTATTCTTCATGAATGATGCTCGCTCTGCTTCTTGCCATTCTTCTTTTCTAGGTAAATCACTCAATCCGATTCCTGCTTTTACAATCCATTTTTTTTTGTTACCCTCCAACCTAGAGACCATCAACAGTGCCATGTCTCGGATGACATCGTGCATCTTTACTTTTGGATCATTTTGAGAAAAGTAACTGTTACTATATTGTTCTAGTAAGGATGCTGCCAAGAGAGCTTCCAAATGCAAGCATCCTTTGGCGAAAGCTTCATTCATTACATTAACATGAATTACGCCGCAACCTATCCAACATGGTATCAACTCAGAAAATATGTCAATCTCATAATCTTCAGGCCACAAAGCGCAATACAAAAGACATTCTCTTATGGAGTCATTATCTAAACTGTCATAACTCAACTTGAAGGCATTATACATGACGAGTGAATCTTTTGGAAGTCCAATGGTTGTCCACTCATGTTGATCCCTTATATGATGGAGAGCTTCCTTCCAAGCTTCCCAAGACTTTTTCCCTGACATGGCTCGGGCGACAATGATAAGAGAAAGCGGAAGATCTGCACATTCTTTAGCAAGTTCTTCAGCAATAAACATAATTCCAGCATCTGAGCTGAGAACATCCTTGTTGCTGTTCTCCTCGAAGAGTTGCCATGCTTGAACTGGATCCAGGCATTTGACTTTGATTTCTTTTTTTGCTTTCATTTGTGCACACACTGTCTCGCTGCGGGTCGTAAAAACCACAACTTTGCGCAACTGTTGTTGTTGCTGCTGACCTCGCTCAGTAGTCGAGTGTGACATCCCCAACAGTTGAAGATCCACATGTTCCCAAATGTCATCGAGAAGCAGCAAGCATTTCCTGTTCTTCAAGTAGCTAAACAACTTATCACCACAAATATGTTCATCATCATTCTCCTGTAGTGTCAGTAGTCTCAGACTCTTAGCAATATTCATCTGGAATCTTTTCAATTGGCAGTCTTTGGAGGCCACAACCCAAATTACACAATCAAATCTGGTATGCTTAAGAAGATAGTATTGCTGGATGCTCTTCAACATAGTGGTCTTACCGACACCGCCCATGCCGTAGATGCCTATGATGTCGCCTTTTCCACTATCGACGTAGCCCACAATGTCCTCCACATACGACTCGATCCCAACGGGCGGTTGGTCTGAGATGGGAAGCATCGCAGTGGGTTCCGGAGGCCCAACTGTGACAATCGGATCCAGTTGACTAGCTTGGCTCATCAATTTATTAGCCTCGCCGAGCTTCTCCGTTGCTCTTCTTCGATTGATGGAGCAGCAGTTTGATGACTCTCTCCTGCTTCCTGTGTTTGAATCTCCTGCTTCCTGTGTTTGACTCGACGTGCCGCAAATTTGATTGATGCAACTGCAACTAGAGCAACCTAATGAAACAAAACAACAACTTTTTTTTCACTCCCTTATATATAAAGCAGTAGCAGCTTGTATGGAACAAACACATACACAAGATTTGCAATTGAATTGTCGTGAAAAGGCAAAAAGGTATATACGGGAGAAGAGAATACTCACTCATGGTTTGGAAATCCTGCTCATGAGCCACTTTGCCTTCCAATATCTCCACATCCCGTAGCCACTGGGTCACTTCATTGGTCGGAATTTTCCCTTCACGCTCCGCTGCAATGATCTGGTTATTGACATCGTCTCGTTTGGCTTTCAAGATTGCCATTTCCTTTTTCAACTCCTCGATGGCAGATTTTGGCCTTCCCAGCCGCCGCGATGCCCACAGCCCGCTCAGGCAACTGTTGACGTCGACGTCGAGATTTAGGTTGATGCACGCCATGGACGAGAAGAAGCAAAACAAGAGATCTGTTTCTTTTGCCGAGCAAGGGAAGGGAAAGGAAGCAAAACCAAGATGAAGAAAAATAATCAAGATTAGCTCATTTGTCAACAAGAGAAAAACAAAAACTTTCTAAACCAGAAAAAAAAAATCAAATTTAATATAAAATCATTTTAATTTGATTTTCTAAACATTAAATTAATAGGAATTTAAAAACAATACTCTTTGACTTGTCAAAAGATGTCGGCCTATTTGATTACTTGTCAAACATGTCGGCCTATTCCATCCCCACTAGTAAAAGGAGAGGACGATTTCTTTAAATATGACAACGATTTCTCACCTAATTTAATTAATGCAATTGATTAAATTAATTAATTAATTAAAAGCTATGAGAATGAATAAAAGTATATATTTGTTGTTTTTCAAAAATATCCCCTGAAATATCAAAATCATGTTTCTAATATTTTATGATAGGGGGTGGACGTGAATTTGATCAAATTTATCTGATTCAATGTCATCGCCATGCATAAAAAACTTTGAGAGAATTTATTACAAATTTCTTGAGCTAGAAATTTTGAGTTGGATCAGATGAGTTTTTCGTTCTTAGTATTGTTTAGGAGTTTTGAACGTTTTAAATTTCTTTTGAATCTTATGTTTCTAAGCTTATTGAAATCAATTTTTTTATTATATGTGTAGCAATAGCAACTTTTGAAACTTAGAGAATTCTTATTTTGCTCTCTAGTTTTAAATTATTTTTTTTTAAAATATCCTTTAGATTTATATATGTATATATATACAAGTTTCCCTAATAAAATTATCAAATTCCATTTCATTATATATATTTCCTCTAAGCCCGTTCAATACCCTAAAATCACTCAATGTTGCCAAGTGAAAAAAATATAATAACATTTTCGCACAGGTGTTAATTATAAAGGCAAAAAAACAACACTGTTCAATATAATAATGGAACAAATGGTTTTCATTACTGAGACAAACCAAATCTCATCCTTTGCCAATTTAATTTCTTATTTATCTTCCCTTATTTTCAAATCTCAATAATAATATATAGCAGTGCTATTAATTTGATATTTACAATTTTCCCTTATATATTTCATTAATTATATTTGTATTTATATAGTCTTCTTGTAAAAGTAAATTAAGATCATATTAATTAGATATTAGATGGATTTTGAGAGTTGAAAATCATTTTTCTTTTAAATGCATATATGTCATGCTAGATGATACCGATCGATTGAGATGGAGATAATTTGTCTATGTCTCATAGAAAATTAAAGTGCTTTGCTAATATTAATTATTCAAGTCATATCATAGATGTATTTATTTTACAGAGAAGTTTGTAAATTAATATTTATTCACAGTTTCATCCCTTAGGAGTATTGTTGATGAATTTGAGCAAACCAAGAGATTAATTGTTTCAGAAATGATAGAGAACATGAAATGATAGCAGGAATCCTAGCATGAAACATGTGGCAGTCCACGTGTACCATACCACGTGGACTGCCACATAGATTTCCTGCAATTCCCACTCTCAAAATCCCGAAACCCTTTCCCTCTTCGCCGAAACTCTTTCCCTCCTTCGTCGAAAACGCAAAGCTCCGCTCCCTCCTCCTCCGACGAACGCTCCCTCCTTCTCCGACGAACGCCTTTGCCCTTTCCCTCTTCGCCGAAACCCTTTCTCTCCTTCGCCGATCTCCGTGCCGCTCCCTCCTCCTCCGACGAACGCTGCCCTTTCCCTCTTCGCCGAAAGCATGGGCCTTTAAATCCATGTGGAAAACATCATGCTTTCAGAGCAGAAGGTTGTGTGAATGAGATGTATGTGTGTGTCTGCATATATGACTTGTTTTGAATGTATCCTTTCTTATCCCTGATCTCTTTACTCTCCTTTTTTTTTTCTTCTGTTTTTGTGTTCATTTCTACAAGTCAATTCAAGCTACAAACACTGAAAGTAATGCTTGTTGCTATTTGAAGTTGATACTTTAGATCTTGTTATGTGCAATCCAAATATGGACATTCAATATGGACTAAAAGAGATATGAGCCTTCTTTTATTGTTACCTCCAGCTCATATAACCTTCTTACAAGAAAAAGATCTGATTCCTGTTCACAGTTGAACTCTTTTATCTCAAGTTTCATTTCATTGCAGAAATGACTGTATAACATTCAGGAAATAACCTAGGTTACTTGTGCTATAAATTATATATGTTTCAATTTGCTTCTCCGTATCCCTATTTTTCTAGATACCTAAATTTTCCTTTGCACATATTTTTGATTATGAACTTGTTATATGGGATATATGCTCCATGATATTTTCTATCTCTAACTAATTGTTTGTCTTTGCAGGTTAAAAATGCCCAAGTACTACACCACCAATACACCGAAATGCAGATGTGGACTACTGGCGAAAATTATCACCTCATGGACTGCTGATAACCCAGGCAGGAGATTTGTCATATGTTCACTATATGAGGTATGGAAAAGTTAACATTATTTGTCACTTTCTTTTGTGCAAAACTTGGGCATTTAATCTCATAAATAACTTGGAATCGCAGAATGAAGGGGGGTGTGGTTTCTGGGCATGGATTGATGATGAGATCTGTAGTAGATCAACACAAGTAATACCAGGATTGCTAAGAAGAATAACAAGTTGGAGGCTGATGCTAAAAGTGCAGAGAATACTATAAAGAAGTTGAAGATCGAAAATTGCAAGTTACTATTTGAATTGGATAAAACAAAAAAAATAATTAGACACATATTTGTGGTGATAATGTGTTGGATAATTTGAGTTGTTATACGTGCTGTTGTGGTCTCTTCAGATGAAGATAACTAACTTCGTTTTATTGTATTTCACAAATTTGAAATAGTTTTTTTGTAGTAAACTATAGACTTGTTCAGTATTTATTTTGTTGTAGACTTGTTTAGTACTTGTTCCTTTTCTTTTATGCCTTTCGAGGATGAAGAAGAGATGATACAATTCTTGAATAATGTGATTTATCAGGGCGGAGAAATTCTAATTATCTTGCACGAGAAGCTTTCTGTATGTAGTGTGCATCTGTGATTGTGGTCGGGAAGTGCCTAATCACATTTCCTATAAAGTAAATAAGTTCCAGTTGTAATGTATGTTTTTTTAGAAACAATCTTCTGAAAGGTCCAGTTTGCATCTAGAAATACATTTAGAGTGTGCTCAGAATATTTTTTTACGAGTTAATTGCGTTTGCTTTGAATGTATATAGAATCATCCACAACGATCTCATTTTGTATACTTCTTTGTTTGTCGTGAATGATGCATACTGTTATCACCATCATGGACCTTCACTGCTACTTGAAGGGGTTGCAGCCCATCCCTGAGATCTTCACTTATCAAACCTTTGTAAACTCTACCAAATCCTCTAACACCCAAAACATTATCCTGCCTAAAATTCCCTGTGATTAGCTTCAGCTCACTGAAAGTGAAGGCTACGAGGGGATTTACTGCTGTATCCCGTCGTAACTCCTCAACTTCCTCAGGGTTTGAGGGTAATTTTCTACCTTCCTTCTCCTCTTGTCTCACAACATGGGTCTGGAATCTTGGGCATTCTGTTGATGGACAAAACAAGCTTTTACAATCCAAGCTTCCTTTGGTGTGTCTAACATGCATCAGTACAACACAAGCTAAAGCCAAACTATTTGTACTAATGCATAAGCATAACATATCAAAAATATACATGTTACTAGCCTCTGAAATTATTTCAGTAAATCACAGTGCAGCATGACCATTTATGCTATTCGATACCAGATTCAGCTGTCAAGCTTAATTGTCACAGACAACAACAATTACAACAATCCACACTTTAGATTGAAGTAAGATAAATAGTGAGAAATAATCTGCATTTAAAAGATGAAATTGATCAACCTCCTGAAACGGTAGATGAAGAGACAACAACAATTACTATCAGTAGATGATCAGTATCAACTATCAAATAAAATGAAGAGATACCATAGTGAGTTACATGAAGAGAAATCAACTATCAGTAGCGAGAAAAATGGAACCATCAGTATCAACTATCAGCCACAGCAACAGAACCATAAGCCACAACATCAGATTCAACCTCAAAATCAACAACAAATGCATCAAAATGGGAACTTGCAGCAGTAGCAGCAACATCCAATTCAGACTCAGTATCAGCAGCAACTCCAGCAAAATGGGAACTTGCAGCAGCAGCAGTAACAACCAACTGGGAGACATTTGATTCTCTATTCATGCCCTCCACCTCTGACGCCACCGCCACTGCAGTCAGCTCCGTCGCCACCCCTGAAAATAGAAAAAGATAGGGAAAAGTAAATAAATAGCAAAAGATAAAAGTCAAGAACAAAAACTTGAATAAATAGCTCCGTCGTCACCACTGCAGTGACTAGTCATCTCTGGAGAAATCAACTAAATCAGGCATAATGCAACCTACCATTTATGCAGGCTTAACCATTGTAGTCTAGATTGACACATTAGGCAATCATTCATCTATATGTTGCCTGACCAAGTGCAGATATTAGGTAGGAGTGACAACCAGCAGGGAAAAGACTGCCTGTGCAACAAGCAGATACCATCTATTGGCTTGTGACCTTCTGGAAGCTAGCAAGTTCTGCTTCTGGTTAATGAGGTGCTTCCAATGGGAAGAGAATTAGTTGAGATCTAAACCTGCACCATATCTACATTGACTGAGAACTATTTCCTATTTAGCATTGCCAGAGATCCTTTCTGAGATGCACAGATCTCAACTTATAAAAGAAATGTATTTAAACGAATAAAAGAAATTGAAAATAATTTCAAAACCAAAAGTAAAATAAGCATGTGATATATTTTCTTCCAGCAATTTGCAGTAAAAAGCAAGTGTATTACTCTACATCCAGTTCCCATACATTTGCAAGATAGGCACATGTATTACTCTACCATCCGATCATAGCATTATTGCTCTACAACTATAAAGAAAGTGGTGTGCAACCATATTCAGGATAACATGATGGAATGCTAATAGTATAATATTTGAAAGAACTCTGAACCCTTCTATCACCTGCATACAAAGCGAAACACTTCATTCCCAAAACAAAGAACAACACCAGGACAATAAAAGACAAGTTCCATCTCATTCACACAACCTTCTGCCCTGAAAGCATGATGTTTTCCACATGGATTTAAAGGCCCATGCTTTATGCCCCACAAATACGTAACAAAAAAGGAACCAAGCTAACAATAGCTGTCACCAAACATTTTTATCTCATTATCTATGCTCATTTGTTAGCCAGCTAAATAGATTTATGTTTGCTTCAGAACTTATAGCTTGATATCTATGAAGAAGAATAGTGCAAAGTTTGCATATTCCACAGTAGCTATTTAAGAAGAGCTACATTTTCATTTCTTGAACTCTTATACTAGATTGGACAAAAAAAAAGTAAGCACATGTAATATATGAACTGAAGAAAGCTATTACGGAGATTCCTGGCGAAGGAGGAGCGGCGCGAGTTTCGGCGTTCGTCGGAGGAGGAGGCGCGGAGATTCCTGGCGAAGGAGGAGGAGGAAGAGACGGCGGAGATTCCTGGCGAAGGAGGAGAAGGAAGAGGGGTTTTCGGCGCGGAGAGGAAGAAACGAGGGTTTCAGTTCGGTTTGATTTTTCGGGAGCGGGAGGAAGAGGGGGAAAAACGTAGGAAACCCACGTCGGAGGAGGAGGGAGCGGCGCAGAGATCGGCGAAGGAGAGAAAGGGTTTCGGCGAAGAGGGAAAGGGCAGCGTTCGTCGGAGGAGGAGGAGGGAGCGGCGCGGAGATCAGCGAAGGAGAGAAAGGTTTCGGCGAAGAGGGAAAGGGCAAAGGCGTTCGTCGAAGAAGGAAGGAGCGTTCGTCGGAGGAGGAGGGAGCGGAGCTTTGCGTTTTCGGCGAAGGAGGGAAAGAGTTTCGGCGAAGAGGGAAAGGGTTTCGGGATTTTGAGAGCGGGAGGAGGAGGAGGGGTGGGGGAATTGCAGGAAATCCACGTGGCAGTTCAGGTGGCATGGTACACGTGGACTGCCACGTGTTTCATGCTAGGATTCCTGCTACCGTTTCATGTTCTCTATCATTTCTCTAATTGTTTCGTTTATCAATAAGATAAAAAAATCGAACTTTTTGAAGATAGATAAAATTAACTCAAAAATCAGAATTATTAAAGAATAACATAAAGTCATTTTAATTTGATTTTCTGAACATCAAGTCAATACGAATTTTCAAACAATATTCTTTGACTTGTCAAAGATGCATGTCTGTCTATTGTTTATTGTCTATTGCATTGCACTCACTTCAATAAAAAGATAAAATTTATCTTAAAAGTCCTACATTTTACATGATTAATTTTATAATCATCTATTTATTATATCACATTTTTCTATAAAAAGATGAAATTCGTCATCTTAGCGATCCCACATGGTCGGTTTCACGATCATTTGTGAGAAAATAAATCAAAAAAGTACAGTTAATCACGACAGAGAAAAATATTATTCGACTTCGTCAAAATTCGAACCTTTATCATCTTCTATCTATTATATCGCACCCATACTATTATAGCATATGGTTGCACGTACCAGTTTACAGCTGCAAAAGACAGTACAATTATTGCCCGTTCACTTTAAATATGATAATAACTTCCATCACGCCACTTAATTTAATTAATTAATTAATTCAAAGTATAAAAGCTATGAGAGTGAATAAAAGTACATAATTGTTCCATTGAACTTACTATACTTACAATTTCCTTATTGGTTTTGGTAAATTGCTTTTTCCACCCTGTGACACTGCACCCCTCTTCTCCTCTCTCTCTCCCATTCAAATGATCTTTTTATCCTTTTTCTTTGTTATTTTATTTTATTTTACTTATATATATTTTTTTAATCTTATTTAATTTTTATTTAGTTTTATTTTTAAATTAATTTTGTTTTTTTCATTAATACTTATATATATTTTAATTTTATTTAGTTTTATTTTTAAATTAATTTTTTATTATTTTTTTAATTTTATTTAATTTTTATTTAGTTTTATTTCTTTAATCAATTTTGTTTATTATTTGTTTATCAATTTTTTTTATTTTTTTATTTTATATCATTTTTAACATAGGTAAGAATCTCTTTTTTTTTTAATTGTCTTTCTAATTCGACACTTAAATTACTCTCATCCAACTCTTGACATATGTCAGAACCTTCTCTCTCTTTAAATCATCCATCCCTCCATTTCCACGTAACACATGCAAGAATCTATAACCCTCTTTAAATTACCCATCCTCTAACCATTGCTACCTGTCAAAACACTCCATTCCTTTAAATTACCCCCTTCCAACCCTTGATATATATCAAAATCTCTCATTCCTTTAAATTACCCTCCTTCCAACTCTTGCCACATGTCAAAATCTCTCATCACATTAAATTACCCCTCTTCTCCCTTGACACATGTCAAAATCTCTCATCCGTTTAAATTAAGAATAAAGTATTAATAAAAATAATAAACAAAATTGATTAAAAAAATAAAACAAAAAAAAATTAAGTAAAATTGAAAAAATATCCTATTGATGAAAAAATAATAAATTAAATTAATTAAAAAATAAAACTAAATAAAATTAAAAATATATAAGTATGAGAGCTATTTTTAAACAAAATTAATTAAAAAATAAAATTTAATGAAAATTAAAAAATTAAAAAAAGGGCAAAATCGTCATTTGAAAGGGCAGAGGGAGGAGGTGGGACTTGGGAGGGGGTGCGGTGTTAGGAGGTGGGAAAAATAGTTCTCTTTGTTTTGACACTTTTGATAGTTCAACCGAGGATCAGAGAGCAATTCTCTAGAATCAATGGATTTGCTCTAACAAAGATAGGTTTTGTCAGAAGAAGAAAAAATAATTTTTATGTGATTAGGAAGGATTTAGATACTAAAAAACTCTCTAGTAAACTAGTTAGTTTTGAAGAAATTTGCTGCCTAAAGAGAAATACCATCGAAAAAAGAAAGATCATGTCTTTTCAGATTGGAGTGGAAGAGATGACTTCAGTGGAAGCATCGATCTATATTAATTCCTTTGCATCTATTTATCCCTTTTAGTTCAAAATATAATTACTACAACGTGTAAATTCTTTAAAATTGAAGGATTTTTTTTATAAAAAATGTGGGAGCTGTGTCTTCCTCCGTTTTAGTATTGTAAGATATATAGACATATATAATATTTTGATGAAAGCCAAATATATTGAAGATGAGATTTTTAGTTGTATGTTTCAGAGCAAATGTATGATCATATACAAGCTAGTTCATATATAATTAAGTAAAGCGAAGAGCACAGAAAGAATTGAGGATAAGATTTTAAAATTACTGAAGAGGCCGTGTCATCGCCGATAAAGATATCATATATATAT
>NW_027431126.1:0-1147 GCF_044706935.1 Curcuma longa | reverse complement strand
TGTTCCCCTCTCTATATAATCCTCTCCTCATCGAGGTTTTTTCTTTTTCCTATCTTCCTCTCTGGTCCCCTTGGTTTCTGTCGATTCCTTGGTCCTGCCGAGAGGTGTTCACCAGGCGATTGAGGAAGGATTCACTTTTCCATCTGTTGGGTACAATTGTTAGAACTTCGATACCAGGTAAGTTTCCTTCTTACCTGCAGTATAATCGTTTATGTGTTTACTGATTTCTGGAATTGTATCTTGATTTAAAAGTTTAAAGCATGTTTTAGGATAAACTGCACACCTATATGAACTGTGATGATGCTAATATAACCGAAAGATTCTGTTCATGTTCTATGTTCTGTTTAAAAGTTAAGACGGGTTTTACAGTAAATTTCTATATGATCTGCATTGATACTGTGTTTATAGGTTACTGCATGTTTAGGTTAGTTAGGATTCAATGATGACCTGTTTTACTTGAATGAAGGGCTTGTACCAAAATTACTGAAAAGCTACGATAGTTACGATTGGTTTATGTTTATGGCATTTACGGTTTCTGATGAAGTTTTGCCTACGGTTCTTGTCTGTTAAAAAAAAGTTTTAAGCATGTTCTTAGATAACCTGTTTATATGTTTACTGTATCTGAAGATTTAAACAAGGTTCTGTTTATGCTCCGTTTAAACCAGCCGAATACCCATTCGGCCCAGCCGAACACTCATTCGGCCATTACCGGTCGAATACCCATTCGGCCTAGCCGAATCCTCATTCGGCCATCATCGGCCGAATACCCATTCGGCCGAATCCCATTCGGCCTAGCTAAATCCTCGTTCGGCCATCACCGGCCGAATACCCATTTGGCCTAGCCGAATCCTCATTCGGCCATCACCGGCCGAATACCCATTCGGCCTAGCCGAATCCTCATTCGCGCCACCACCGGCCGAATACCCATTCGGCCTAGCCGAATCCTCATTCGGCCATCACCGGCCGAATACCATTCGACCTTTACCTAGCCGAATTCTCATTCGGCCCTAGCTACAACCGACTCCTCATTCGACCAAGTTAACTAAAACATAACCAACGAAGTTGACTACCCTGAAAAAAAGGTTAGGGGTTAGATTTAGGGTTCAATGATATTAGCCATAGGGTTATGTTATGTTATACTTTATGC
>NW_027431125.1:0-11673 GCF_044706935.1 Curcuma longa | reverse complement strand
TACAGTAAGGGGGTCTAGCCCTGATACAATTACTCCCCTCTCCTTTCCCTTATCGGTTGAAATTTCCTTCATCACCTCAGAGGCAATCCGAACCGATTCGGGCAGCTCCTTCCATATCCGTTGCGGGTCCAACTGGTCCAAAATAGCATCCGGGATCTCCATGCCGGCGGCTTCCAGTTGCCTCAGAGCTCCTTCGAAGCCAGACTGAAGCATGTTGGCGGTGCGCTCCAAAAACTGATCGGTGAACTCCTCGGACTTCAACCATTCCCCTTTGGCCGCCTCGAGCCGATCTTTCTCACTCAATTTGTAAGCGGCTAGCTCGTTGCGGGCTATAGCCGAAACACTTTCAACCACCCGATGGGCCTCTCGGTGATCAGCAAGCTCCCCCTTTAAGCTCATCACTTCGGCCTCCAACGCTTCGATTCGGGTTTGTTTCTCCTTGGAGTCGTCCCAAGCCAAGTCTATGTCTATGTCCTGCTGCTCCAGCTGTTCCTCCATATGAAAAGCTGATTGTCTTGTCGGAGCAATCGTTCTTCAGCCCTGACCAATTGCTCTTCCTTCTGTTGTCGCTCTTCATAGGCGTCTTGTATCCGAGAAATAGCTTCCTGAAGTTCGCGCTCCAGGTTATCGGCTCGGTCTTCGGCTGTCCGCTGTCGTGCCAGGGCCAGGTCCGCTTGATTCCGCTGCTGCACTACTGCAGCCCTCGCCATCTGAAGTTCACTTAAGAGAGTAACCTCTCGGGACCTCAGCACCGACAGCTGCCCCTCTAGAGAATGAAACTGCAAACAGATGGAGGGCAGGCGGTTGTGGGTCTAGGATCTCGCATAAGGTCTGCACTAATAAGGAATATTTAGTAAAAAATTTGTAAGCATTTGCAAAAGCGATAACCAGAACTTACCCTAATGCAAGCATAAACACTCCGGCTGGTGATGTCCGTTAACACCATGGGAGTATAGAACGCCGAGCCCCTAATTGATCTGACCAAATCTACAATGCGGTTTACAGCCTCAAGATCGAGGGCTTCATCGGTTGAGGGACAGGCGGACCGCGTCCCTTGTGGGGGGAAATACCCCTCCTGGATATATGCCCGCAGCATAAGGAGGGACTCGAGTGGGACCAGAGGGAGGGCCTGCGATCGAGGAGGTAGCGGCTCTGGGCGTCTCCTGTGACTCCCTCGGATCAGCAGTTGCAGGCGGGGAAGACGAACCACGTACCAAGCTTGGCGAAGATGCCTCAATATCAGCAGGTGGTTCGACTGAGGTGGCCGCAGTAGTCGTATCTCCGGTTACATCGACTATAGCGGCTGGCCCGACTGGAACATCAGATATTATGTCTGGAGGCGGCAAAAGTACTGGGGCTTCCGGTGCTGCAATCAATAATGGGGCTCTACCACCAGCCTGTTCAGCAGCAAGTACAACCGAGGGGGGTAGCCGGCTCATCCCCCAGTCCGGATTCCGCCTCTGCAGGCCTCAAAAAGGACCCTCCTGTCGGGTCTGCCTCTGATGCTCCCACAGAAGCAGTAGATGCCGCCTCCACCGAAGGCACTTGTTCAGCAGAAGGAGGCCCCGCGGGACGTCCGGCCTCCGTCTCGGGAGCAGTATGCGGCTCCACCAGAGGGCTTGTTTCCTTCCTTTGCTTCTTTTTCTCCTTCTGGATCGACTGAGCTGTCGGTCCGAAGCGGACTGGCTCCTTCAATCTACCGACCTCGGTCACCGGAGGACGCAGTCGAGATTCCTGCTCAGCAGGTGGCTCCCGAATTACAAGTGCCGTGGACCGGGGAGTCTCCTTATGTGTCTTCTCCACGCGGGGCCGTATGGCCTTGGGAATCCTCTCGCGGGATTCCTCCCCGCGTGGCCGTTTCTCCTTGGGAATTCTCTCGCGTGGTTCCTCCTCGCGTGGCCGCTTCTTCTTGGGAGCCTTATCGCGCGGCTCTTTTCTGCGGGACTTTGTAGTTTCAGGAGTCTTCTCACTCGGCGCTATGGGTAGAGTCTGTGCTAACACTTGACTAGGTGACACGGGAGGCGGAGACCTTGCTTCCGATTCGGCCGCCACCGAAGGCCCGATGCCAGAAGCTGATGCTACCGGACTGCCACCTGAAGGAGTAGGAGTCGACAACTTCCGGAAGAAGCGCGATCCCACTTCAGAAATTTGTTCAGTGAAGCTGCCATCCAAAGGTCCTCTACAAAAAACCAAGGGACACATAAAATTAGAAATAAACAGGTTACTGTAGTGACGATCTCTTACCCAGGGGTTGAGAAAGCTCCGCGGCAAAGGGGCTTAGTCCAGCCCGATGCAACAACCCTTCTTCACCCACCAGCGTGCCGACATGAAACTTCAGGCCGACGAGGGTTTCATACGCTGTCTGGTACACCTTCTCGGACCTATAATCACTCAGACGTGGAGGCAGAGGGAGATCTGGTTGCCACTCAGTAATACGCAGCGGGCTGGGGATCCTCACAAAAAAGAACTTCTCTTTCCAATGCTTCAGGGACGAGGGGTATTTACCTAAAAAGTTATGTCCTGGCCTGGCGTTGAGGTACAACACTCCTTCTTCTTTCTTCTTCATATAGAAGAAGTAATTGAAGACAGTGGGGTTTAGGGGAATTTCGTACACCCTAAACACTAAACATACACAGCAAAGAAGGCGAAAAGAGTTCGGGACCAACTGATTCACCGGCACTCCAAAATACCCTGCTACCCTAACAAAAAACTCCGGGACCGGAAAACGGAGTCCCCCCTCCAACTGATCACGAAAGAAGGTTTGATAACCAGCGGGAGGAAGATGGGGACGGTCCTGACTATTAGGGACTCTAATTTTGTAGGCTTTAGGAATGTGGTACTGGAGTTTTATAGCAGCCTTGTCACCGTCGGCAAAGATAGAAGAGGTGGACTCATACCATACCCCTACAGACTCTGACTCTGACATCTCGAGACTAAAGACCAGCGGGGAGAGAAGGATCAAACAAAGAAAAAGAGGACGAAGAGAGGAGAAGTCGAGCTTACACAGAGGTGGATCGCCGGAGAAGATGAACGGAGAAGCAAGGGCTGAGGAAGACAACAGATGCAGCGCAGGCGGACCACGCTCGAATAAAGACACCTCCGCCTTTTTATCGCGGATATATATATGAAACCCTACCTAACGCTGACCGTTCGATCAGCAATAGCAGAAAGGCGGGCGATAACCCGTGCCGTTCGATCAGCTGCAACAAAGGGGCGAGGAATGATCCCTACCGCTCGATGGTCACATTCCCCCAGTAAGATCCGATCGTGTCATGATCACGAAGCCACGCGCCCCTTGGTCCCCCCGTCGCATTAAATGCTGACGTGGGAAAAGACAGCCGCTGTAACGCGCGCCTGCTCACCTCCCCGCTGGTAGCCATACCGCGTCCTAGGCACGCCCAATAAGATCAGGACATGCGTCCTGTAGCCAGAGGCTCGCGGTTAAAGCCCTCTTGTGAAGTCAGACTCGAGCTGCAAGGGCAAGTCTAGTCAGTTCGACTTGCGCTCCCTTCGACTAGACAAGAGGGGAGGCTTAATGTTCCGGTATATATCCCTGATGACGTCAGCAGGAGCTCGAGTCTGATCCCGGCTTGGCCCGGATCCGCTCCGTAAGCTCAATCCACTCCTCCACTGTAGCTTCACCTGGGCCGGCAAAAGACTTCGCGTCTCCCTTTAGTTAAGTCATAGCCGATTGGTCGTCCGGCCGCCCCACCCACTCGGCCATACCTTTCGGCCGAATAGCATTCAGCCCCTCCCTCAGCCGAATGGCCATTCGGCCACTTCCTCAGTCAAGGGACCATCCAGCCTCCTCCTTCCGCCGAACAACCAGTCGGCCGCCACACTAGCCGAATAGTTATTCGGTCACTACATTAGCCACGTAGTCATTCGGCCACCACCTTCAGCCGAACCCTCATTCGGGCATAATCTTAGCTGACTACCTATTCGAGCATGACATTTCCCGCACCATTCGATGACACCTTGGCTCACCTTATCATGACTTCTGACAAGCCCACGCCCCCCCCCCCCCCCCCCTCATTAATGATTATCTCTCTGATGTCTATGTGCGGAGGCTGACAGGATAATACTTTTACGGCGACAGGATAAAAAACTCAAGTGGCTCTGACATCTCATTAATCGCGATAAGACATTCTTTAATGGTGACGTGATGCACTCGCACGCTCACCTTCTCTTTAAAAGCCACTCCGGCGGATAGGTTTGCTCTCGCTCGAACACAAAAAACCCTTACTCTTTATACACGCTCAAGTCCTCCTACTGTTCATCTTCTTCCTCCTCTCTTTTGCTGCTCCTGACTTGAGCGTCGGAGTGGTCGCGCCGGGGCAACCTCCGGCCGTCCAACTGACGTCTTCTGTGTTCGCAGGTCCGGAAGTCTCAGAGGCCTCTTGAAGCCCTTCTCCAGGTCTTCTTCTCCACTTGTTCAACTTCACGGCGAGCTAGGTCCGGTGACGTGTCCAGGAGCCATTCCCAACCGGAACAATAAGAATTATGACGATAATGATAAGGATTATATATGTAGATAACTTAGAATTTAGAGTTAGGGATGAGTAAAATCTCTATTCAATTGAAATAATCAATTAGAATCAATTTAATTTAAAATTTTATTTTGATTACATTTGAATTTAAAAATATATAATTATTTTAATTTTTTCGATTCAGACTCAATTATAAAATTTAAAATTCAATTGAACTGATCTGTCAACAATCAATTGACACATTATAATCAGTTACTTGTTGGTACATATTTGTGAGTTATGATAGTTTGAAAAAATCGATAATTGAGTGATACAGTCAATTAGCTTCCACAAATTAAATATAATTAATTTAAAAATAAATTGACATAGTTGATTGTCGCCCGATTTAAGACATAGGCCATTAAGATATATGTGGCTCCAATTTTATTTGGACCATTATTTTTAATATTTTAATATTATTTTTATTCATTTTTTTAAGCAACCACCTCAACTTTTATTTAAAAAATCAATGATGTCGTTTCACTTTTATTCAATTATTGATGTTGATTCACTTTTACTATTAAATTATTTTTATTTCATTTATTATAAATTTTTATAATATTAATTATTAATTATATACTATAACGTCTTATTTATTTTTTTAATCTCTTAAAAATTCTAATCGCGAACGATCTTATAACTTTTTCTTCTTGCTTCAATATTCTACGTCCTTTTCCTTCCTCATCAACAATTTAGTATCTTTTTTCTTCCACATGCTTTTAGAAGAAAATAAACGATTTAATTAGAATAACACTAATGAGGTAAAATTTTCATATGAACAATTTTTTTTAATTAATTTTTTTAATTATATTATTGATTATATTATTTTTATTTTAAAATAAATTTGAATAATTTAAAATATATGAAAATAATTTTAATTTTGTATAAGATATAAAAAAGTTAAAATTATTTGATAATATTTTTTAAATATTAAATATTAAAAATATTTTAACATATGACATGTTATTTGATATTGATGATTTAAATTTATTTCTATAATTAAAATTTTAAAAATAATAATAAATCCAAATTAAAAATAAGACTTGAGATATTGAACTTTAAAAAAACTAAATTATTTTCTTAATACATGGGTAGTATATATAGAATACATGTTAGTATAGTTTTAGAAATTTTTCAAAATTACAATTAATAAAATTTTATTTACCTCAAAAAATAATTAAATAGTTTAATAATTTTATCAATTGAAAAAAAATTATTTTCAAAATTTGGATATAAAAATTTAATTAATAATTTTACATCTCAATAAATTATAAAATTAAATTTCATATTAAAACCTATTTCTAAAATTAATATTTAAAAAAATTAAATCGATTCCCGTCCGAATAAAAAATGATGAGGAATTTTTTATATTATTTTTAAAAAAATATTAAAAGTCAAAATAATTTTACTTAGGGCCTCAAACAATTTTGAGCTGACCGATCGACAATTTGAAAATCATTCAAAATAATTAATTTTGAAGTTAATGATTAGGCAACTCAACCAGGGTCCAATGGAAGGCCAACTCAGTGAGTCAATGATTAGGCATCGCCACTCGATCCAGTTCTAAAGGATGTCAGAGCTGGAACAAAACATCCTGATGAACTTTTAGGGCGAAGCCAAAATTTCTCTTAAAAACATTGGAAACTTAAAGGGGGCCGCCTTGACTTGTTTGTTTACTGGCCGGGCCAGTTCTGTTTCGATGAAGTTAATGCACCATGGGCCAAGCAACTGCTCCCCCTTTCGCTAATCAAATTCCAGTCTGTCATGGAATTTGTTAAGATTTCCCAGACGTGTTTGATTTAAATTATTATACATTTTATTAAAATTTAATTGAATCAATTAATTAAATTTTAAATTAAAAAACTAAAATTTAATTATGCCGTATTTTTTTACTGTGTCATCCTTCACCCGCCATCTTCACTACGTTCTCACAAATAATCACCACCAGTTGCACCTCGTAAACTAGTAAAGTCGTTCGCGCATTCCCTCCCTCGCCTTCGCTCCACTTCCGTGTTTCTGCTCCACATCATCCGTGAGGGTGCTTCCTCCTCCCATGTCCCCTCTTGTCCTCTCTACCTCTGCCTCTACTCCTTTCTTGTCCTAGACAACGGCAGAGCCAAGAATTTTATAGTCAATCTTAAACATATCGAAACTACTTGAGCT
The DNA here is from genome assembly GCF_044706935.1 of Curcuma longa. Taxonomy (NCBI): domain Eukaryota; kingdom Viridiplantae; phylum Streptophyta; class Magnoliopsida; order Zingiberales; family Zingiberaceae; genus Curcuma; species Curcuma longa. Next base: position 4,981 of record NW_027431125.1, on the reverse strand, counting down.
ATCTTTCTCTTTCACATATATTTTTTATTTTTTCTACCGTAAATTTAATTACAAATTTCTCTTTAACTCCGTCAGACCCGGACTAAAGCCTGAATAGAGCAATACCTAGCTCCGCCCCTGGTCCTAGACATCTACCTCCACACTTAAATTAAGCCGTGAAGATAATTTTGAGATTTTTTTTTTGTTAATTTTGAATTCGTCAAAAATCTCATATTTTGACGATAATTTCATTTTGAATTTTATTGACGTTTATTATGTGATAGGTATTAATTGAGAATTACTCATTATTTAAATTAAATAGGATTAAATAATATAATTTTAAATGGATAATTAAAATTATTAATGTTGATTTCTTCAGTAAAAATAGAATTCGTCACTTGAACGGCTCTAGATGATCGGTCTCATAATCATTTATGAGAAAGTAAATTGAGAATCTGCAATTGACTACTATGAAGAAGAGGACATTATCTCGATTTCATTGAAATTCGACTTTTGTTCAATTTAATAAGTTTTTCCCATAATAATTATCTCAACCATATTTTGAAGGCATCAACGAGGGCTTCCGGGGCATAGTTGAGTTGATTACGATAGAGCAGAGTTGTAAAAGAGGATAATGGTTCGAATTTCGATGAAATCAAGATAATACCTTCCTCTGTCGTGGTCAATTGTAATTTTTCGATTTACCTCCTATGATCGTGGGGCCGAAGTCGAAATAATATTCTATTCCGTTGTGATCTATAATTTCTCGATTTACTTCTTCACGTATAGTTGTGGGACTGATCATATAGAGCGACGAAAATGTCGGATTTGACCTTTTGTGCATCAACGATGATTCAATCAAACGCACCGTGTTCCAACTCATGCCTCGCAATCCTACCGAGTTTTAGTAGGCTTTCCAGCCTGTACCAGAGGCCCTGCAGCATGGTAGTGAGCTAGCTAAGAGCCAGTGGAAGGCGTTGTCATGCCCCACCGCCCTCCGATTCCGTCTGCGCTATGAGCTGGGCAGGCCACATAGAGCCAGGCGAGCGACACGCAGGCCACGCACACAAGCCGCAGAGGGTTGGCTTGTCATGTCACGCCCACGTCCATTCCATTCCATTCATTCGAACAAGGAGTCCGAGTTCTGCCCCGACCATGTCTCTCCGGTAGGCCACACGATTATCAATCACGAGTGGCTGCTGATTTGGTACCTCGAGGGCCTCCTCCTCCTCCTCCAACAAGCCACCATGGGCCATGGCAGGGTGGAATCTTGGCGGTGGCGAAAAGAAATCCTCATGTTGGGTGGTGACCTTGTACCCCTCTCCATTCCCTTGTGTCTGATGATCGCAGGTGCTGTCCCTGTCCGCTGCCTGCTGGTTAAACCCCGCCTGGAGATCCCCTACATTTTCTAACGCTCATGCCCACCTCAAATCACCTACCCTAGCTCTCTCAGATTGAGATGGATTCTGAAGTACTGGTTTAAACAATACCACAAACACATGGCGAGCAGATCTCTGCTCCTCGCCCAACTATCTCTGATTAAGACCCCATTCGCCCATTGGTCATGTGGGTTATTAGCCTCCCCTCCTGCCTCTTGCTCACCAATCCTTTGGGCGTATTCATCCTTTCTTCTTTGCGCCCTCTTGTGGATACTGCGCATCAGGTGAGTCTAATTTGGCCGTGTCAAATCAGTTCAATAGGAGTCCCACGGCATCTCGACAAAGTGTCAAGTTTGTAGTTTGTGGTTTCATTTAGCTTGTACATGATATTGCTTTTAGGAAAAGGTTGTAGTATGTTGAAACAAATGGCAGGGTGAAATCTAATGGCCACACTGCTGGCTGTTGTGCTGTAAGACGGTTGAAATTGGCTGTTTGGCTTTTGTAGCCTGTATTCTGCTTCAATTTTTGTCAGCTGTCTATGTGGATTTTGAATGCCTTCCAGTTAGGGTTCATCAGTAGTAAATTGCTGCTATTGATCAATCGAGCCAATTTGGAAGCATGACTCAGCGACGGTCGGGCAATTGCTGTCAAGCATATTGTACACTGGTTGGCCAAGCTAAAGCAGCATGGTTATTGAATTTCCTTCCTTTTGGGTTTCATTGGGTCATGCATTGCTGTTAATTTGTTGTTTCCTCTGTCGCTGATCGTCGTCTAAGAATCAATGTTTTGGATAATTGGAGTGAAGTCTCTATCAGATGTCAGGTTCAGTTGCAGAAATAGTTGGAGCTGCTGTAGGTGGCTTTGCGTTGTTGGTTATTGTTGTCGGGCTTTTGTGGTTCTACATATTTTACTGGAGGAGGACCGAGGCGAATAGAAGTTCTGAGACTGGTTCTTCAGACCCATCTAATCTTGGTAACTGAAGTTACTCTATATGATTGAGAGGGGGCTTTTGTCTTCACTATTTTGCTTGCTTTCCTTATTTTAATCTTTTTATATATTTGGATGTTTTGGTATTTGTGTTTGGGCAGTGGAATGTAGGAGAGATAGGAGATCATTCGTTGATTACAGTCTTGCAAATGAGCATCATGTTGCCAGGAGATTCACACTAGAAGAGTTGGAAGAAGCTACTAAGAACTTTAGTCAAAGCAATCTTGTTGGTACTGGTAGCTTTGGTTTAGTATACAAGGGTCTGCTTCTTGATGGTACCATTGTAGCAATTAAGAGGCATGCACATGTTCCAAGGCTGGCATTTGTTGAAGAGGTAAATTGGCTTCCCTGAACTAAAAAAGTGTAAGAAGTTTTTCTAATGCAATTCTCATGAGTCCTCCTTATTTGCTAACTTAAATGCAAAAAAGACTTGCTTACTATCTATGTGAATGTGTGATGGTCTTTAGGATGTTCAATATGAGTGCATGCATCATCATTGTATAGTTAATGAAAAACCATTTTTTATGTTTATCTAAACACTATCATTGTGCAATCCTTGTTCGAGCAAGTACAATTATTGTTGAAATAAACACCATTTTTTGTGCTTGTTAGATACTTATAGATCAAGGTTGGTGGATGACATTATTTGAAGGTGGTTTCAATTGGCATTTTGCAAGACTCCTTTTTTTTTTGTTTTTGAGTATTCCTTATAAGATATTGGTGGATAGATTGGGTTTAGAGGTGCTAAAATGGACCAACTGAGCTAGCCCAATAGGCCCGTTGAGGTCTTGTGTCGGGCTCGATTGACACGAAATGTCACGGGCTATGTTGGGCATGGCCTGCGATGTCACTAACCGTCACCCGTCACCCGTCACCCGTCACCCAACACAAGCTTGGGCTCGGTCAGGCTAGCTCATTTTTTTAAATTTTTTAAAAAATAAAAAATGATTTTTAATTACATTGTAAAATAGAAAATATTAAGGGGTATTGCAAGGTTTGACAAGAATGGGCAATTTGATTTGGCAACAATCTTGAAGTCTATGTTATTGAAAAATTTGACTGCAATAAAAGATTTGCACTTCGTCATAGCATGGTAAGGTCGATGATTGTTCAAATTGATCTCTATGTAATGATTGATTGTGCTGAAGAATTGATATAGAGAAACTAAGCTAAAGAAAATAGATTAAAATGCTTTGGCTACAATAAGTCTCTATCTGATAAAAGAACTTTGAGAGATATCTATCAATCGACAATGACTACTGTGAGCAAGATAATCACAACTCTTTATATGACAAAATAGCTTTATCAGTAATCTCGTTCTCATGCAAAAAAAGTTATAGTGAAAAACTCAATTTGTCAAAACAAGAAGTTGACAAGGCTATGGTTAACCTATACTTGTTTCTATCATCTTGCAGCGTGCTTTTCTGTCTTTGGTAGGCATAAATCTTTGACAAAGATGAGATCTTCTACAATGATGACGTGATGTTCCACTCCAAAGTCAGAGGAGTTACTTGGTAGACAAAAGGGCATTGGTGATGGAGTCTTATGGTTCAAAGACACCAACACCAAGGGACACTTTTGGTCACAACTGGAGTAGAGGATATCATGTGTTGGAACTAGAAAGCAAAGCAAAATGTGAGATCAAAATGCTGAAGAGACTTATAAAACATTGCAAAACCACTGTGGTAGAAAGTGTGTTTAATGTTGATGACAAGAAAAAATAATCTCAGATAGATTTTGCTCAATTGATCATGAACTAGTGATTCTCACATCAAATGACTTCTTTGAGAAGTACCTTCATGATCTATAAACCAAGTAGAGAACTTGTCTAGTTTGGAGAAGACAAGGCATATCATGTAGTTGGGGTGGAAACTAAATGGGAAATCATGCTAACTTCTGTCAGGATCCAACATGTTCTGGATTGAGGGCATCCTTGGTATCTTTAGGCACACTTGATGTCAAGGATACTTATGTTATTCTTATTTGCAAAGAAGAAAAAATATTGATGATGACTATGAGATCTCCAGCTAACGTATTTGTTTTGGAGATTTTGATGTGTTGTATATAAGGCACATGGTGCTATTTGATCTTCAACGATGGACGTCGAACACTGCTCCTGCTGCCTCCCGTTGCTTAACACTTTTCTTTACCTCTATCTGCAGTATAAGGAATGCAACTATAAGAAAGTTTAGCAAGGACATACCTAATCTCACAAACAACGGAAATCATTGCATGCTTTCTTAGTAATTAAACAGGAAATAACTTGTAGTTATGAAGTCATGTACCTAAGCAGAAACTACCTGAACATGGAAACATTTGTGTTGCATAGAAAGTTTCCTTAGCTTCTTTATAATTGAAAGTCATACGTTTGAATGGTAACGACCCGGCCCAGCCCATTTGGCGGTCCATTCGGCGGCCCATTTGGCGACCCTTGTGGTCGTCGACCGTCGACCGTCGGCTCGTCGACCGTGTCGTTACTCATCCGGCCTAGCCCATTTGGCGGTCCATTCGGCGGCCCATTTGGCGACCCGTGTGCGTCGACCGTCGACCGTCGACCGTCGGCATAGGAAATTTCTTAGTTTCTTTATAATTGAAAGTCATACGTTTGAATTGTAACGACCCGGCCCAGCCCATTT
>NW_027431124.1:0-5242 GCF_044706935.1 Curcuma longa | reverse complement strand
AATTTATGAAAATACCTCTATGATTTTGTATGATAGAGTTACTTTTGTTGATAATTTAGATAATTTTAATAGTACAAATAAATTAGAAAATACAAATTCAAATAATTTGACTGATTCAAAATTACCTAACCTGATAAATTCAAATTTAATTGATTTGAAAAATTCAAACATAGGAAATTTGAAATTAAAATTAATTTAATTAATGAAAATATTAATTTAACTAATTAGATAATTATGAATTAAATTTAATTAATAATAATTTGAAAAATTCAAACTTAAATCTTATAAAAAAATTCATCTAATTTACAAATTCAATTAATAAATTTGAATTAAAAAATAATTTGATTAATTCAAATTTAACTAATTCAATCATTAATAATTTAAATATAATTAATTTTAATAACTTAATTTAGACATAATTTAAATAAATAAAATATTAGACCAATTCTTTAACTTATTCAACCAAGATAATAACAAATTAAAAAAATTTCAATTTAATTTATTTAATTAATCCCAAATTAATTAATAATTCAATCAACTAAGATAAAATTAATTATCAAGATAAATCTAATAATTCAGATTAAATTAATAATTTAGAATTAAATAATCAAGATAATAAAAATAATAAGATAAATTCAAATCCTAACAAGATAAATTTTAAAATTAATAATCTAACCACTAAAAATTTAAAATTAGATGCAAACATTCTCATAAGAAATTTTAAATTTTAAAAATGCTAATTCAAATTTAAACACTAAAAATCTAAAATTAAATAATAACATTAATTATAATTATGTATCCTATAATTATAAAATAATAAATAATTTAAAATTTCAAAATTAAATCTAAAAAATTAAAAATTAATTCTCAAATTCAAGAATATAAATATATAGATTTTAGCAAGTCAAATATAAATAATTTAAATTTAAATAATAAAATTAATTATCATCAAGTTTCATTTAATTATGGAATATAAATAACAAATTAAATCCACAACTTAAAAAAATTCAAAAAAATAAATTAATAATTCAAACAAAAATAAATTAAAATCCATGAACCTAATTATAATAAAACAATTATAATTATGAAATTAATTAAAATATTACCTAATGAAGTAAAAATAAAATTCAAAATGTGTTAATGTGAGTTGACACATTACGTATCCACACGAAATATATCAAATTAAGAATTTGATATATTATTAGAAATTAAAATTTAGTTAACTTGATTGACTCATGCCTAATTGCCATGTACTTACATATGCTTTATTATTCATGCATATAAATGCCATGTTATTCATGTTTAAATTTTTTACTGAACTTAGAACGGTTATTGAAGAACACATGATTGGTTGATACTTATCCAACATAGTACTAGGGTGGGGCGAGATGATAGTATGTTAGAGAATCTTAATCTAGGTAGTCAAGTGGGGTAAGGAATACTTTGTTTGGTCTACTTAGCTAAATGAAACTAACTGAAGTTACCTCACCACATCCTAGACTAGTTAGATTAGGATTTCTCAAGAAGTTGATTCAGGATATAATTTCTTAAAAAGACTTTGTCTAAGGAAGTGGTCGTTGTTCTGATAACCAAAAAAGCCTCTGCCTCGCTACAACCTAGAGATTGATTTTTAAAATATAGACTTAATTGACTAACGGTTAAATCTGAATCTAACACAAGGCTAAACACTCATTAGAACTTAACTTAAATAAATAAAGATAAAAATGATAAATCATCTCACAAAATTCATAAAGAAACTCTTATATGCCATGTACCGAGACACTTAGAATGAGTGAGATAATAAGGACAATTAAATTACTAAGCTTTGAAAACACTTTCAAGAAAAACTATTAAACTATTTTCTAAAACTATCACGTCCGTCTTGAGAGATGGCTGTCCGAAAAATTTCGATAGCTTCTCCCCTAAACAATTCAACTTTTTCTAAATACATATTAAGATACAGGCCAACATGGTCATTCTACAATATAACATATGTATCCAATAAGGCTAAACTACATAAATAAAGGCCCACATGGCCACAAACCACATATACAACATATGCATCAAGTATAACAACCATCACAACAACTACGAAAATCCCAAAGCACATTGATAGTGCTCACAACAAAATCAAATGACAAACTCCTTAAATCCACGACAACTAAAATTCCAAAACAACTCCAAACACATGAAGGAAAACTGTTAAAATTAGCCCTCAGTGTCAATTCGGATTGAGTTGGACTCGAGTTGGACTCAAGTCAACTCAGATTGCATGAGACTCGAGTTGGACTCAAGTCACACAAGCCAAATTCAAATTTGATTAAAAGGTTATCATGCATGAGATGCATGATCATTAAAAGATGCATGATCTTCCTTAAAAGAAAAGAAAGATTGTCATGCATGAGATGCATGATCTTCATTAAATGAGGAGAAAGATCTTCATGCATGAGATGCATGGGAATTAATAAAGTATTAATTTCGTGATCACTAAAAGACAAGAATACCCTTCATCCTTCATATCTCATGGTGGGATATAAAAGGGGGTGAGAGGCTCTTGATGAAGGGGTTGTTGGATGCTCTTGCTCTTCTTCTCTTGTTCTTCTCTTGGCCGAACCTCTCTTTGTGGCTAGCACCACAGTTGGGTTCTTCTCCATATCAGTGTTCGTGTGGATACCGTGGAGGCGCGAACACACTGATCGTGCTGAGATCCGACGACCTTGAAGGCAAAGAGTTTCTGTCGGGATTGCGAAGGGCACGCATCGAAGGTAAACTCGATTCTAGTAGGTAGAATCGTCAAACGAGTATATTTTTCGCATGGATTTTCTGGAGGGATCCTATTTTCTGCTGCGTTATATGCGGTTTAATCAGTTTTTCGCGCATATAGATCCCTACAAAAACAAATTCACAACTCCTACTGTGAGATGGGGGCAGTCTGGCAGAACTCTAAGCTTCAAAACAACATCCTTATCTGCTACCTGAGGAGAAAGAAAGGAAACCCTAGGATATGGGTGGTGAGTATAAAATACTCAGTGGATACTAGAATGGAAGTGCACAACATATATATATATAGATTTGATATTCTGCGCGACTCCCTCGTGCGCGTCCGTGAGCGCCACGCGATCTACCATCCATCACGTGATCGTGCGCCATATCTGCTCGTCCAAATGTGAAAATGCACAGTCTTTCGCAGCTAACCCACCGCCGTTGCTGCCGCCCTCGTCGCGTCGTCCAGCCATTGTCGACCGCCGGCCTAGGCACGATCAACATGCCTCTCACCAGCGCGTTGGTTGATGTCAGATTTTATCTGGATTGTGGTCGGAATTTGGCATAATTTGGCTAGAAACGCGATCGACAGACGTTGGTCCTTCCTCGACTGGTCTTCGGCCATGATTTGGCTGGAATTCAGCCATGATTTGGCCGCATTTCTGATCATAATTTGGTCAAAATTCAGCTTGCGCCACTGCCAATCGTGTTCTGGCCAAATTGTGCCAAATTTTGACCAGAATTCGACACAACCGACCCACCGTCGTTACCGCCACCCTCACTGCGTCGTCTGACCACCGCCGATCGCTAGACCAAGCATGATCGACGCACCACTCGCTGGCACTTCGATCACCCCAATTCATTGTGTGAGTGTCGGCTCGCCACCCCCAGATACTCACACAATGAATTGGGGTGAACGACAGGACAACTGCACACACTCCAACAATAGACCACTACACGTGAGTGGGGAGCGGAAAAAATATCTCAGGGGAGCTATCTAGTTGCCTAGTCACTGTTTGCACTTAACATCCCTAGACACCTACATAATAAACTGGGGCACACGACAGGAATCACCCACTCCAATAACAAACCAACTACACGCAGGAGGAGGGTCAATATCCCAAGAGAGCTATCTAGCTAGCCCTGGTAGCACCCACACAGGCAGTGTTATAAATGCTCTCACCCACACAGGCAGTGAGAGCCAACAACAACTACATGTTATAATGCTAAGTTTAATAGATAACTACTACATCTATCAAGATATACACAACATTAATCATAATAAGTCAACACAGATTAACAATAATTAATGAGATTGTATGATGATAAGTGGATCATATCAAAGTCAACAGTAAGTATCAAGCACGAATCAAACAACGAATGCAATAAGAATAACAACAGGATAATTAATGACAAATTTATACTAAGTCATGTACTACGAAAAGACCTGTATTGAGCAAGTACAATAGTACCCACCTGGTGTGACATACGTTGCAATTAGAACCCCCAAATACAACAGGGTCCACAAATCAAGGCCGTGCAAATTATAAAAATACAACGCCCTCTAAATATAATATTATATTAAATTTTACAATAAATAAATCCCTAACACAATTCTACATCTAGCCACAACTAGATTTAACCTAAACCCATCAAATCCCTCAACAACTTGAAATAAACGCTAATCAACCGATCAATCCAATCTGATTGATTCAACACACAAGATAGATTAGAATTGATCATCCCAATAGATCAATCCCAATTCCATCAAAAACTCAACAGCAACTAAATTAACCTAATCAAATCCACCAGATCAACCTATCCTCCAACGATTCAACCCACGAACAGATTCAACCGCAAGGAACAGATCGCCAGTCGTTCTCAATATCGTGACCCATCTACCCAATTTAAACACAACCAAATACAACAGAACTGATCTCTAACAAATTCAGGAGTCTAACCGAATCAGAAGCTTACCTCACCGATCCGATTATGCCCCAGAATCAAGCTTCGATTCGGTTCTACCCTCACGAACAGAACCTCATAGAATTCAACAAACAACCATCACGAAACCAATCACACTGAAACCTATAAAACCCAACAAAAACTCTATCCCTAGATCTAGCAAAACTAAATCCATTAAACTCGATCACCATCAACCACATCCTAATGTTAACCAGATCTAATGTTAACCTAACCCAAATCACAACTAATCACATGAATTTAATTAGACTCATTCCACTCTTAATCACACTCCCTCAATCAGATCTCATAGCAAGACCAACCATGAAACCCTTGATGGGAAATACTAGGAAACCCGTTCCAGTGAATTCTTGCAGAATAAAATTTTTTTTGGAAACAGATTTAAGTTGCCCTCATAGTTGATCAAACCAAGGTTTGATCAACGCATTTAGATCATTGGGCTCTTGTGTTTGGTTTACAGGTGTAACGCCCGCCCTTACGTGGGCCCTCGACGGAC
>NW_027431123.1:0-15633 GCF_044706935.1 Curcuma longa | reverse complement strand
GAAAATTAAATTTTATATCAAAATATATTTTATATAAAAGGGTGAAAAGGATGAAAAAAATTATATTAAAAAAATTATATTAAAAGTCTAAAAAAAATTTTAGCTTAAGACCTCATGAAATCTTGAGACGGCCCTGACTACCAAATTAGATCCAGCTTGATCCAACCAAGGTCGTCGTCCCCAACGGCCACTTGATGACCCAGTAGGCGATGAAAACTACCGGCGGCGACGTGCATGCGAGACCATGCGGTTAGTTGAGCCACTAGAAACATAAAAATGGATAAAAATGAGAATTAAAGGTTATTTTTACCGGTGAATAATCCATCATTTTTTTATTCATGGTTTATTCTATAAGAAATATACAAAGAATAAATAAATTAATAATAATATAAATTAATAAGACAGACTTATTAAAATGGACAAAAATCGAATCTTGATGAAGCTGAGACAATGTCCTCTCCGTCATGACCAATTACAACTTCTCAATTTACTTTTTCACAAATGATCATAAGGATCATGTAAAGTTACTAGGGTATAAAGATTCCATTTTTTTATTAAAAGAAATGTTATTATTTTTTTCTATTGGTTGATAAGCTATTAAAGCTAAAGAAATCTCATACACGTTTCTACAAGGGCTGAAATTTAAGAACAAAGAAGAAAAATGAGAATTAGAGCTTAAAAAACCAAGAGCATAGAGCTTAGGAATGTTCGATAGTCTGTTTTTACCACCACAAGCGGCTTATATTTATAGTCATATGTTTCGTCTCCTTTTCATCCTTTAATTTTGCTTTTCTAACCCACATCCAGTTGACTTGCTACTCTACTAATCATAATTTCTCCAAACGATTGATCAGTAACTCATATAGACATGACCATTGCAGTTTGTTGATATCAGCATAATGATTCTCTCCTAATTTTTTTCATTGTTGATCAGCCAATTAATTTAGACATCTAATCGACTAATTTCATGATAATTGACTAACCAAACGGAAATATTTTATAATTTTATTAGATCATGAATTAAGTAATCTAAAGTATTAGTTGATCGACTAATCGATTTCTTAGATCATGAATTAACTAATCTAAAGTATTAGTTGATTGATTCACATCCGATTGTAAATATTCTATAAGTTTTTTTTTTATATTACTACTTGGTCGAATCATATATCAGTTGAGATGACTCTTCATGTGATCCTAACCACTTCTAAGACTAAATTTGCTTCAAAGTTAATCAGCAATTTAGAATCAAGATAGGCAAACTTTGTGACACCGCTCAATGATCTTTATCCTAATATAATTTAATACATATATTAATAATATAGATAAATCTAACTTAAATCTTTTATTAATACATCAAAATATCTTGATTAAGCACCACCTAGTTAAAGCTAGACAAAATTGTACTAATATTTTATACACCAGGCATAAATTCAAAATATATTAAAATAATGCATGCATCAATAATTATCTTTGAGTCTAAGCTCCTCATAACTTCTCACTTGATCTAGATGTCTCCCATCCCAAACATAATTTTTAATCTCCAAACTGGATGATCATCAACTTGTTTATCCATCCTTTACGCATACCAACAAGTTCACTTAAACCAATTTGAGTCAGACCATGACATCAATTTAAATTGGATCAATTTCACCAATCAAATCAAACAAAAATACCATTAGTCAAATAAAATTAAAAAAATAGAGAACCCAAAAAAAATCATAATTTTAAAAAACCACAAACAAATTCGAATTCTAAAAATAATTTCAAAATATCATTATTAACAAACCATAAAAAAATGCAAAACTCTCATCAGATAAGAAAAAAATCATAACATCAAAATGAATTTCTAAAATCTGAAAAAAAAATCAAAATATTTATTTTAAAATTTTAGATTTTAATTTTTAAACACTAATTGTTTCAAATTATTTTTTAAAAAATGGAAATTTTAAAAATCACAAATCTTGAAAATTTACAAATTAAATTTCTTAAAAGGTTATAAGATCATTCACTTAGAGAATATAAAGGCTAGCAAGAGAGGGTTTTGCTTCTTATCTGATAATACAAAAACAGTTTAAAAAGCAATTGAGGCCTAGAACTTCTCAAACTCGGACTACAAGTGTTGTATTGCTGGCTTTATCATCATTATTATTATCTATTCACATCTGAGGAAGGATTCTAATAGTGTTCTATCAGAAAAAACAACCATACAACAAACAACTAGTCTTAGGTTAATTTAACAAGAATGTCTTTTCTATTAACAATCAGTATAGCAATTGGCAACTGTCCTCCTTGGTATAGTATTCATTTCTGTTTCAAGAAAAGAATAATTGCACTAACTAACAAATATCACGACATTCACTCGAAACAAAGGACCTTGTTATGTGTTGCATGCTGCATTCATTGAAGACTCTGCTGAACATTTCCAAATACATTACTTTAATAACCATCTAGGACCTACTAGTGCTGCTGTGCTGCTTGCTGCTGCCCCTGAGGTTGAGGCAACCAATAAGTAGGGGTGAGCAACAATTCGATTAAATCGAATAAATCGATCGAACTAAAAAATTCGGTTTGGTTATTTTAGAAATTCGGTTATTTTTTTTATAAAAATCGGTTAATTCGGTTCGATTTCGGTTTTAAAATTTCTTATTCGGTTAAACCGAATAAACCGAATTATTCAAATTTAAAAAAATAATTTATAAATTTTAAATAAATAAATTTATAAATCCCTAATTAATTAGTAAAATTTTCATGATATTTAAAAATTTTGGTTAATTCGGTTAAAAACCGAATTAACCGATAAAATATCGGTTCGATTTATTCGGTTTTTATTGAAAAATTTGGTCGGTTCAGTTGGTTCGAAAAAATCAGTTTATTCGGTTCGGTTCGGTTCGATTTTAACCGAATGCTCAGTCCTACCAATAAGACTCTGAATGAGGGGGTGGAACAGCATATAAAGTTGTTTGATCTATAGGATTTTCGAACATCATTTCATCACCTGCCATCTGTGCAACTAAATGAGAGGGTGGAACGACATACAAAGCCGTTTGATCTATAGGGTTTTCAAACATCATTTCAGCATCCGTCATCTGTACTACTGAATGAGAGTTTTCAAACATCATTTCAGCATCTGCCATCTGTGCTATTGAATGAAGGAGTGGAACAGCATACGAAGCAGTTTGATCTATAGGGTTTCCGATCATCATTCTAGCACTTGCCATCAGAGCTGCTGAATGAGGGGGGTGGAACAACATACGAAGCAATTTGATCTGCATGGTTTTCAATCATCATTTCAGCACTTGTCATTTGAGCTGCTGAATGAAAAGGTGGAACAACATACAAAGTAGTACTTTGATCTGTAGGGTTTCCAATCATCATTTCATCACCTCTCATCTGTGCTACTGAATAAGGTTGTGGAATAGCATACGAAGCAGTTTGATCTATAGGATTTTCGAACATCATTTCAGCATCTGTCATCTGTGCTTCTGAATGAGGGAGTGGAACAACATACGAAGTAGTACTTTGATCTGTAGAGTTTCCAATCATCATTTCATCACCTCCCATCTGTGCTACTGAATAAGGGTGTGGAATAACATACGAAGCAGTTTGATCTATAGGGTTTCCGATCATCATTTCATCATCTCCCATCTGTGCTGTTGAATGAGGGGGTGGAACAGCATACGAAGCAGTTTGATCTATAGAGTTTCTGATCATCATTCTAGCACCTACCATTTGTGTTGCCGGTGCGTAGTTGTAGGGAATTGAGTCAGCTGGAGCACCTATTCCGGGCAAAGCAATGCTTGCTACCTCCCTAAACCTTTCATCTTTCAATTCATCCTTGGGTACTAAATTAACCAAAAAGTCATATGTGGTGGTTCTGGTTATAGCGACGACAATATCCCTCTTTTGCATCGTTGTCCTCTCAGCCTCTTGTGTACTGATCCATGACCTGAGCGTCAGCTCTAAAATAAAAAATTCACATGCCTTAGCAAAGACCACTATTACCTCAGCTGCGATCATATTAACACCCTCGTCGGCCTTGATTATCTTCTTTATATGGGAAAGTGGTAGGCAGTGGGTTTTGAAATTAATGGTCCTCCCTATCTCTAACTAGGGGTGAGCAACAATTCGATTAAACTGAATAAACTGATTGAACCGATCAAATTAAAAAATTCGGTTTGATTATTTTGGAAATTCGATTATTTTTTCTATAAAAATCGATTAATTCGGTTCGGTTTCAGTTTTAAAATTTCTTATTCGGTTAAACCGAATTATTCGAATTATTCAAATTAAAAAAATAATTTATAAATTTTAAATAAATAAATTTATAAATCTCTAATTAATTAGTAAAATTTTCATGATATTTAAAAAATTCGGTTAAAAACCGAATTAACCAATAAAATATCGGTTCGGTTTATTCGGTTGTTATTGAAAAATTCGATTGGTTCGAAAAAAATTGATTTATTCGGTTTTTGATTTATTCGATTCGGTTCGATTCGATTTTAACTGAATGCTCAGGCCTATCTCTAACATCTGGTTGACTCAGAAAACTCGGAGGAGTTGCTGTTGGTACTGTTGGACTGGCAGGTAAGCAAGTTGATGGCTTGCAAGATAAGCTGGGCTTGAGATAGTAGGGAACCACGAGGTCGGTTGTGCCATATCAGATGTAGCTATTGTTGCTTGTGGAACTCCAGCAACTGCTGCAGCTGGTTGGTACATAGCGGTAGCATATGCTATTTGAGCGACATCAGGAACAATCCCAAATGCAGGTTGAGTTGGTTGTTCTGATTGCTCCATGGCGCCTAAGTACTAGAGACTGCACATAATTGGAAGAAAAATACTAGAAGATAAACACTATATAACAAGTTTGCAATAAAAGCATCATGAAGGAGGAATTAGCTAGTAACCTGCGTACAAAAGGGTCAAAGTAAGGAAAATAATATTTGTTTGTATCGAGTCAGGGAGATACAAATGACACAGTAGAAATGAAATATGGTTCTCTTCAAATGCATCATGCATACAATAATCGGGAAAGGAAATTAAGAAGGTAAAGCTAGAAGCTTTACTTTTAGATTCATCATACTGAAAATGAAAATTCAAGATAGAATGTATGTGCTATCGCAAATAGCAATTTAGTGATATGAATAGGCTACAAAAAGCCAATAAAAAACACAATAAAATCAATCCCAAGTTACGAAGTCCCAATCATGGATCCTTGAATCCATGAGTTAGTTTAATGGCACATGCCTTCATTTTATCACTCATTCTTATTGTTCCCGACTGCTAGTAGAGGATATGAAAACGTGTATTAACTATTTAGACATGGCCTAATTGAGCATGTTGTAACCATTGATGATGATTAGAGCCTAGTGAATAGCACCTTTACTTACAAATGAAACATTTGTTTCTTATACATGGTTTAGTTCAAGGTCAAACGTCACATTAGCTTTTTTCTATGTTCAAGTTAAAATGAGCAGAATGGAATAAAAGCAAATATAAGAAATGACAATCCTTAACATACATTTTTTGTGAATTAAGTCCTACTGCATGGACTAACGATCTATTCATGAAATTCCCATTGAAGAGAAAACTCCTCCATCAAAGGTGGAGAAATATCATACAAATAATATTTTTTTCATGGAATCTAAAAATGTCTTACAATCTAGGATTTGATCTAGAATGTGCATTAGATCAAGTGTTTGCTCAATTAGGCCAAATCTAGTCAATGGTGCTTCACCGCATGCTCCATAGTTCATTGTTGTGAGTTTAACATTATAACTTATATCATACAAATTGTAGAGACTTACTCCATTAGCATTGTGATCTTTGTCAAATTATTTCTGCTGCATTATTTATCACATATATTGTCTCAACACTAGGGTGAGCAAAAATTCGATTAAACCGAATAAACCGATCAAACCGAACCGAACAGTTCGATTATTTCGAAAGTTCGGTTATTTAAAAAAAATCGATTAATTCGGTTCGACTTCGATTTTAAAATTTCTTATTCGATTAAATCGAATAAACTGAATTAATTAAATTAAAAAAATAATTTATAAATTTTAAGTAAATAAATTTATAAATCCCTAATTGATTAGTAAAATTTTTATAATATTTAAAAAAATTTAATTAATTCGGTCGAAAACCGAATTAACCGATAAAATATCGGTTCGGTTTGTTTGATTTTTATTGAAAAATTTGATCAGTTCGATTGGTTAAAAAAATTAATTTATTCGATTTTCGATTAATTCGGTTCAGTTCAATTCAGTTTTAACTGAATACTCACCCCTACTCAACACAACATATAAGTGGAGCTTCGGTCATTGATACCCAGACCTCACAGTTCAAATACTTGGGTTTCTCTCCATTAAATTATGGGTATCTTAGCTAGAAAAATGTAAAACCTTTGTGTGAAAGTACAATGACATTGATTTGTACAATGTTGGTCAAAACAGGTGTATTATGAGAATCAATTAACCCAATTAAACTTGATTTTATCCAATAATTATAATTGGAATAACCTCGCAAAATCTATTTTAGCATAATTATTTCTGGTATTTAGCTATTACTCACTCCACAATATGGATATGCTCCCTGTTTACTAACTACCAAATTTGTTGACGTCCAACCAAGATGATAATAATAATAAACTAGAACAATGTGTCATCACAATACCAAGTGGATAAAGTTTTTTTATAGACCGGAGCAATTGAGTTCGATACACAAGAACAAAAACAAGAAAATAGAATTTCGTTAAGACGAATGCAACTTAAGGCGAACAAAATGATGAAATGAGAACATCTCACCCAGTAAAGCGCCGAGGTTCGATCCATCCTTTTGTTCGATTCCTTACCTGGAAGGAGCAGAGCAGCACAAGCGGAACCCTTCAGAAACCAGAGAGAGACAGAGCGGCAAAAAGAATCAAGCGGCCGTGTGGAATCGTGTGCGTGTGGCGCGTATTGAGGAGGGATGGCCGCTGGGGGTAAATAAAGGAGTTTGATGGGAGTATGTTGGTGACCCAGTCGACAACGGCTAGTTTGCGAGTTGGATTCCGTTCAAGAAGACGGTTAAACAGTTATCGTCACGATGCACGATGACGGCAAGTAAGTAAATAGACAAGTTGTATAAAGAATTACACAATTACTTAAAATTTCTATTTGTAGGTGAGCAATAATTCGGTTAAATCGAATAAATCGAATAATTTGGTTAAACTGAATAAATCGAATAAATTGAATAATTCGGTTAAACCGAATAAATCGACCGAATCGACCAAACTAAAAAATTGGGTTTGGTTATTTCAGAAATTCGGTTATTTTTTCTATAAAAATCGGTTAATTCGGTTCAGTTTCGATTTTAAAATTTCTTATTCGATTAAACCGAATAAACCGAATTATTCAAATAAAAAAATAATTTATAATTTTTAAGTAAATAAATTTATAAATCCTTAATTAATTAGTAAAATTTTCATGATATTTAAAAAATTTGATTAATTCGGTTAAAAATCAAATTAACCGATAAAATATCGATTTGATTTATTCAATTTTTATTGAAAAATTCGGTCGGTTTGGTTGGTTAAAAAATTGATTTATTCAATTTTTGATTTATTCAGTTCGATTCGATTCGATTTTAACCGAATGCTCAGTCTTATATATGAGCAAAAATAAAAAAGGATGCTTTTTTACTTTGGTTGTTATCGACGAGATGTTCTGTCGCATTTTTATTTAAAAATATCTTTGTTTAAATATTATTATATTATTTTTAGCTAATTTTATTTAAACTATTTTAAGTTGAAGTAATTTTTGATAAAAATTAGTATAATAATACTCAAGTAATTTCAACTGAAACAATTTTGATTAATTGAAAAAGTATTTTAATATAATAATATTTTAAATTAAAATAATTTCATGTTTTATAGTAATATTGATCAAAATTACTAACTAAAAAAAATGATATACCTTTTAATATTTATTGAGTATCCTTTAATGATCTACATTCTATTAAACTGCTCATTCAATTTTTATAATAATTAACTCATGCACGATACTTTTAAATTTACTAAATTATGGATTTTTTTTCTAAATTACCCCCAATGTCTATCCACACTAATACCACACTCTCGTCCAACCCACTCGAACCATCAAAACACATTTGAAATCTTAAGAATGAGTCACATTTTATAGAGTTTTATAGCTTTTATTTGTCTCCTTCCAAAAAAGATTGGAATTTATTTTAGAAATTCAGACCAAAGGTAAATAGGATATTGAACCAAGCTTAAAGAGTATAATTACATTTAACAGAATTCCAAGAAAACATTAGTCCTAATTTAAATTGGATTTAATAAATCTAAGTTCATCAATAAATTTTGAACAAATTTCATTGATAACTATATAAAATCTAAATTCAAAAAAAATTAAGCATGATCAATGTTATAAGAGTTCTAAAAATGCATATGTATTATTGTTGAGTAAATAAGATAATATTAAATGTACTAGTGAGTGAATTTGTGCTAAAATTATATATAATTGAATTTATTTCAAAACACCATAATAAAATAAATAGAGTGTAAAATTAAATTTAGAGGATATAATTATACTCAAGAGAGTCTTGAGAATATATGAATTTTGATTTAGATCAAATCTTATAAAATTTAACAAAACTTCATTAATAAACTTTGGCTCATCAGATTAGCCTAAGTCAAAAAGTTGTCTAACAATAAGTAAACTCATTTAGGTTGAGTAACAAATAACTAAACTAGTATATGCCCTTACAATGTTAATAAAACTTTCATGTGAAAATCAAGTTGTGCTACGTATAGTGTTAAACCTTGTATTTCACAAAAGGATAAAATATATAAAATTTACTAAGATCATCATTTCACTCCGATTATTAAAACTTTACTAATCAAATTGTTAATGGTAAAGAGGGCGAAAAATTGAACACTACAAAAATAATATCGATTAGCGATCAAAATTTCGATCGCTAATCGGTTGTTAATCGGATTTAGTGACCGATTAGCGATCGAAAAAAAAAATCACAAAAAATACCATCGTAATTCGATTTAGCGACCGAATTGGAATTCAATCGCTAAAATTAGCAATCGAATTCAAATTCGGTCGCTAATTTTAACGACTGAAATGAAATTCAGTCACTAATTTTAACGACCGAATTCCAATTCGATCGCTAAAATCAGCGATCGAATTCCAATTCAGTCGCTAATTTCGTCGTTAATATTTTAAAAAATTAATCAAAATCCAATGATTATATTTCCCTACAACTCATATTAAAATCTTTCTCATACAAGCTATATTTACAATTCACATTTAAAATACATATCACAAATTTATATAAATAAAAAATAATAATTTCTTATTGAAAGATAAACTTGTTCATACCAGAAAATTTTTTAAAATAAAATGATTAAACAGAAAATAACAATTTTATTTTCTCACACACAACTCCGACCAACTCCGATAAATGATAAATGAATATATTTATAGTAAACTTGAAGAAACGTTGTGTAATGTCTAAATAAATAAATAGTAACAAGTTACTTTATATTTTTTTATATAAAGATAAATTTTATTGCGAACTTTCAAGGGGTTACATTTGGACCACTAAAAAATGGGAAAACATGAATTTGGATCATGCTAAGCACCCTCTCAATGTGCGGGACACCTCCGTCTTATCGGCACCTATCCAAATCAAGTACAAGATGCAAGAAATTCTCAAAAGCCGGGCTTTGTTAAGCCTACTGTCCCGGTGTAGCTGCGGTCCTAGTCCATTCAGCAGTTCCGTCATTGTTCGATACGTGCAACGGATATTAAGCCAGCTGCGCACTTTGTCCCATAGAGGTTTGATTACCGATCAGTCAAAAAAACAGCTGGTCCTCAGGTTCATCCATATCCTGGCACACTGGATAGGTTTGCACGGTATATACGGCTGTCTTTGGTGCGGACCTTGCTATTCGCCAACTGCCCCATGAAAAACTGATGCTTCGGCATGACATAGGCCTTCCGTAAGACTGTAGCTCATGTCTTCTTGGAGCTCCGGGGCCTGAATCGTATGCAGCCTTGATTCCACCTCGTAGCTCCGTATCAAATCAGCCCGCAAGCTGATTGGCAGCATTCTGTGCGGTCCCAGCCGCAAGCAGGATCTGTCGTTGAATCTGCAGGAATTTTTTTACCAGTGGACTGTGCGTCTTCTTGATTGGCAGCGTTCTTGATCAAGTTATACTTATCGATCGATAGTACATAAAGTAGAGGGAACTAACTTAGGATTCTAATTAGAAATAATTTTCCCCTTACCCCATCAAAGTTGGTGCACCAGGTTGACAAAATTTATGCACCGAACTGCCTTTTTTTTATCTCATCGAGATTAGTGTATTAAATTAAATTAAATTGGAGCAAAAGGTAACTGAATTAAATAGGTTTGATTGGGGTTGCTCAGATGAATTCATCCTCCAGTTCCCACGCCAATAAGCTGAAAAACAATGAGAAATCAAAATAACATGATATGAACAAAATGTTGTTCTTAATATTCAAAAATAAAATGTTTTCACAAGAAACTAGTGTTGATTTGTTCAAGCACGTGGATTTAATAGCAAGTTTAATTGGTTTTAAGCTAATCACTCTAGTCCAGCACTGTCATAATCGAAACACAGCATTCTTCCATATACATTATTTCTGGAAACTGTTTTCTTACTAATACATGCAAAATACATTAACATACATTAATAAAAAAAATTTAATGCCCAGAAGGATTTCTATTCCATGACAAGTATGAAGGGTCCCCAAGTTTCCTGCAAGATACAAGTAAATTAGCAAAAGATATTGGTTACTTGATAAATAAGTATATGCATCACTCGACCTAATTTAATATTTTCCCTTTTCTTGTTCTATTATGGACGAATAACATGTTTATGTTATCAGATTACAAAATTAAAATATGCTGACACGTTGCAAGTAATAATAAAAAAAAAAGTTAAGTCTTCTATTAAAGGAGCAGCAGCAATTCCATGTCAAATATATAATGTCTTAACATAGTGTGTTCATGTAGCAATAAACCGATGCAAATAAGGGTATCCAATATTATAAGGATACAATAGAAATGATCGTATTCATGAAAATTGATGATACAATCAGGAAACAACCTTTAGTACTAAAGTTGGAACAAATTGAAATGCAAGAAGAAAGGTAAGAGTATAGCTGTTATGAGTATAGTTGCTGAGTAAAATAAGGAAATTTAAGGAACTGTCACTTGGATTTCAAGTGGCATGTAATCCCTAACAAACCAAATCCTATAAAATAAATCACTTCAACGAGTTCTGGGTGGCTAGGAGCTGTATATGAATTATGTAATATCACAAAATTTATGTCATGTCGGTTGATATCTGAGTACATGCTCACTGTTATGCAATACAATTGTTTGGGCAAATGTAATTTACCTGATAACAGAGATAGTGCAACCTCACTTCTGTCTTTACTTATTAATTTGATTATTTAAAATCCCTCCAATGATCTCAAGCTCATGGCAAATTCTTCATCTGAGTTTCATCTTCCTCTTCAGCTCCATGAATTGCACCCATCTTCCGATTCCTCTCCCTTGTCACAAACTCTTCCATCTTCTTACTCTTCCAATTCTTCATCTTCTTATCTTTCTTCTTTTCTCTCTTCCTTTAATCACTTAAATCCCTCTTTATCCCCTGAAGAGTAAAAGGACACACCTTCTCTATTTAGTTAGACATGATTTAATGAGGTCTACACATGGTTAAGTGAGGTAGTCTTATGATTAAGTATCAAGGGGCTCCACCTAAACTTAGGCATCTTGTGTTGGAATATTCTCTTCTATGCTTTTACATGTAATTAGAATTGATTCCTTATCTTTGGCAAGGTTGGAACTGAAGATACATGAGATAGGAATAAAAAGTCACTTTATGGCTTTAGTCCCAAGTGGTTAAGTGAGAATTGCTTGTGTATGCTTAAGTATCAAGAGGCCCCAGATAAACACATTTTAAGTTTGATTGCCCTCAAGTTTTTACATCCCTGCCTGCACCTTCTGCTTTTTACAACCCATGTACTCTCTCTAAACCCAATTCCACCATCACCTTTAAAAAAATATTAAGGACCAACTTACAAAATTAGCTAAATGATGGGTTTTCAAATTCCAATTAATTTTTTCCCATCATGTATGCAAACCCTATTTAGCTGATCTTCCCCAGTTTTGTCTCTCTCCCCAACCATAACCTCCATCACGATAAACAAATTTGTCACCACCCCAAATTGTAAGCACAGTCACCGAAATAATAAAATAATTGATATATACTTAGATGGTGAAATCTCGGTCATTGGGCGTGGCGATGGCCGTCATAGTTGCTTGTTAGAGGGTTATTATCATTGTCTCAGCGAAGAAGGTATAATTAAAGTGGAAGAAGATAAATCGTTATCCTTTTGCCCAGTGGCTCTCCTAATATAATAGAATAGGCAAGAGCCAAAGAGCCAAAGAGCCAAAGAGCAAATACAATTCAAGGAGTAGAATCAAAGCAAATACAATTCGAGGAGCAGAATAAACTTATGATCTCTTTTCTTCTATTGAGGAGCAGAATAAACCGGCCTACATATATTGGGGCGGTCGGCCAAGACTTGGTTCTACACTTCAAAGGGACCTTGGATCTATTCACACGCTATGTGGACTTTAGCCCATTCTTGACTGGGAGGATTGGGATTCTTCATATTCTATGTATTTTGTTTACTTGGTGGAATATGAGTCATTCACCCTTTTAACCCTTTTGTATATGAAACATTCTTTATTGAATGGATTACTGATCGTTCATTCTCTCTCTCTCTCTCTCTCTCTCTCTATATATATATATATATATATATATATATATATATAAAAGGCATTCTGTACTGTGTGGATTGTCGATCATTTACCCCCAATATATAATGAATCATTTATTAGTAAATTGTGAGTCATTCACTTCTATATAATATATATTGATTTCCATATAAAATAAGATGGAAAAATTCATAAAGTATAAAAGAGAAAATATAAGAAAATGATGAAATTACCTAAGAAAAATGAAAGAGAAATAAAGAAAATTTAATGCTAAGAGGATATGAAATTCTATCTAACATGCTATTTTACCCTCTATATGATACTATACTATATACATTCACTTTTATCCTACCTTACATAAGTGTATTCACACCTCACTTTCTTTTAACAAGGTTCGTAGACTTGAGGTGATTTTCATGGTTGGATTTCTCAGATTAAGTCATGTTTAGAGATGCCCAGTGACTGTGGAAGATGAATTTTTGTGTCTTTTTATTTTCATGTTGCACAAGTTATTGTTTTGATCCATTTTTCTTTTTGCATTTTTTACTTTTGTTAGCATAAATCAGTTATTTTTATTAGCACAATTCAGACATTTTGTGTCAGTATATTAAATGTATTTAATAACAATCCAACACTTATTATTATTTAGTCTTGTGTATTTTTTTGATGTTTCTATTTTGTGGTTATGATACCATTGTGGATTTTGTTATGAGCGAGGAGTTTGTCCCTTAGATAAAAATGGAGCTTTTGGGTCGTGACAGCTATTCTGTCTTACTCTTCTAGGCTTCCCTTTTTTTGCTTCTTCTATTTTGCTTTGCGGTCTCTCCATGACCTCCTCTTTCAAACTTTCTTCCTATTCCTCCATGAATACTTTCACTATTTTAAAGGATGACATGGTGACATATACATTGTTTTGACATGTTTCAACAAATCAACATTAGAGGAACAATGACAAAATCTCCCAAAGCCCTTTATCCTCCTCATAGTTCCATATGGAAAAAATATGCCAATTGTCCATTGTAAAATACACAAAATCTAACAATCAATAGTAATTAACAATTTAAAATATAATATATATAAAATATTTATCACTTGCACAACTAAATTCATTTCATGTTACAGACTCAAATAGAGTAACTCAGGATTTTAAGTCAATTTGGTTCATTCTAAATGGTCCAAATGAACAAATAAGAAATATGTTTCTGGTAACTTATGTGGGCTGATTATGCAGTCATCTTTTTATAAGAGCATTCGCAACGCGCTGTTAATCGCGCGTTACCAGCGGACGTGGAGGAGCGAGGAAAGGACGTGGAGGAGCGAGAGAGGAGTGAGGTATTTAACGCGTTCAGAGTTCTGAACGTGTTAATCGGTGACAGTGGTGGGCCATGCATTTTTTTTAAATTTTTTTTTCACAATCAGGTGGTGGTAGTCGATCAGGTGATCGATCATCATGTGTGGTAGTCGATCACCTGATCGACTACCACGTGGCAGTGGAGCCCATGACGTTATAACGTCACATACGTTGCGGATGCTCTAAGTAGTACAACATAAATGAGAATGTTAAGAACAAATTATTAGAGAGGATACAACTGAAAACATTGCTTCAAAATAGCACCTCCAGTGCATGATTAAAAAGTAAGTTATGATAAGAGCATAGAGTTGGATAAATAATATGATTAATGGTGTTAAAAAGGTCAAAACTAAGGAAACTTTTACTCAACACAAGTAAAAAAAGGACATTTATGCTTTATAGCAACAACATATTTATATAAATGTCTCTAGTAGTTGGAATTTACATATTGAATTTTATCATTATACTAAGTCCTCTCTCTGCACAATACACAAACTTCACCATATTGAGCTAACATAACCAGTCAAAATTTATCAAACTAGCAAAAGATTGTGAAGGAAGCACTAACTAAATTGTTTATACAGTTTTTGTTTATTTAGAGGCTGAATTTTTTTGTGGAATTGAGTGCCTACTATGGTGTTGTACTCACTGAATCCCAAAGCTAATACTTTCAAGTCAAAGACATTATTAATTGGCATTTGATTGCTAGCTACTAGTTAGGTTGTGTGCAGCAATCCAAAATGCAAATAATATAGTGATATTTGCAACTATGTCAATTAACCATTCCATGCAACAACAATCACTTTTGAAGGTATAGTTACTAATTAACTAATCACATTCAAATTGTCCAATATGCATGAGAATTATTTTTATATAAAACATGAAGATTGATATTAGACCAGTGAGTCATTTTTTTCTCACTTCTAATTATCCTAATTTAAACTAAAATTTATAAGACCTTATCAGAGTAATCACTTGTTCAACATCAGTACAAAAAATGTACTTTACTAATTAGCTTTTACCAGTCCTTATCTATTCATAAAGTTTAAAACAAAAGAGAGCTTATATCATTAAACTTTCTTTTGATTTCTAACATTAATAACCTGATAAAACGATGACATCATCTTAATGCCTTCTTTAAAACTAGCTTAAAATAACAGAATTCAAATTTTTCCATCATTTTTAAAGTCAATATCTTATGATAAAAATATTGCACTTATTCTAATATCATTTGATTAAGTTATTCTAGATTTTCTACACATTTCCTATTCTATATTATCTTAAATATGTGTATGAAATTTAGACATTAGTTGAAAATCTGTAATCTTATTCTTATATTTGTATCAGATTTATCTATGTAATTTGTATTTTGACATGAATTTATGCTGATTAAGTCTAAAAATGTTATTTGTGATCATTTCAAGCCGTGAGTTGCATAGATTGCTCTTAAG
>NW_027431122.1:0-1082 GCF_044706935.1 Curcuma longa | reverse complement strand
TAATAAAAAGATCGAATCCACAGGGACCGTGGAACTACTTACTAAATCTAGCACAAAAAGGTGGAGAGAATATAGATCATGAGTTGTGTGGGGGAGAAAGGAGTGTTTTAAAGTGCTTTATCCTAAAAGTCGGAGAAAGGGATCGACTGTGACACTGATGGGTGAAGCGATCCTAGGATTTCGGACTCCTCAGAGAATGGATTAATCGACTTGGATCCTCTACCTTTCCTCAATAACTGTTCAATTGTAGGAATGTCAACCAAATTATCCAATTCAACCTCGTCAGGTATCCTCGAATTAACTCATTGGTGTTCTTACGTCACTCGTTATTGGTTTGAAACGGTTCTAGAAGCCCGGTTCAAGGTCTGCCCGTGTCACTCAGGCGCCCGGAAATAATAAAAGAACCTTATCCACTGTCACTAGATACCCTTTACGGATCTCTCCCCAATAACGAATGACCGCTAACTATTCCTCATAAGAATTCAACTATGTATTAGAAAATTCTCGGAATCTCGCCCGGTTCAAGGTCTGCCCCTTTACAGAGCGCCCCGGTATACGGCCTAATGATTCTCCAATTCATAGTAAATCCCTACCCTCATGGATTCATACACACAAGTTATCATCAAGCACAAGCACAAATCCACAAAGCAATGCACAGTATTTCATAGAAAACGGTAGATTAATCAAATCCAAATACAATCATCCATTATATCTGATTTATCCTACATCCTAGAATCTAGGGAAATATACCATATCGAGGAGAATACAATCCAAAAGATAGAAGAAATACATCTCGTTCCCAAAGATAAACAAGAAATGCAGGAAACTAGACTTATCTTCTTCCTCGGAGTGAAATCTCTGCGTAGATGAGATGGAAATGGTCTGGAGCAGTCGGATCGGTGATGGATCGTCGAATCTCTCTCCGAAATAGGCGTCGGCGGCTCTAGAACAACTCCGGTGGCTCTCCAAAGTCTCCCCCCTTTGCTAGGTCTCCAAAGAGACCTATTTATAGTGCAGGGTTCGGTAGCAGCTCGCCTCCGTGCACACGGCCGTGCCTGGAAGGCACGGCCTTGTGTTGGCTT
>NW_027431121.1:0-16060 GCF_044706935.1 Curcuma longa | reverse complement strand
AAATGAGAAAAATGTTAATAGATAATTTCTATAATCATCCACTTAAGCAGGAGGAAAGATTGGATTGGCGAAGGTGATATTAAATTATCCATGCTAGACTCTGGTAAAACAAATGCAACAGTAACAAGTCACTCTCTTTACCTTTTTAGCGACATCGAATGAGGCATCATGGATCAGAAAATCTTGCTGATTTTGATCCCTCTTTGGACTGTGCATGGAAGGTTGAGAAATTCTCAAGTTCAAATCGACGTTAGGGCCTGAAAGGATGCCAAATCCACAGCTACATAAACAGATCTTTGATTTGAAGTTGTAAAATTTCCTCTATCAATGATTGAAATAAACAACAGTCTGCAGTTGTGGACTACACCTTCAATGTCAACCTCAGTAAAAAGATCTCCCTTATATGTACTCAGGTTGAAATTGGTCACGGCCTCCCTCCCGTTGCATTTGATAGCTGCCTTGTCATAAGCTCTGATGTCCAAGAACAACAAAGAAAGAATAAAAAGAATATTGTCGTTAAAGAAATGCACCTTATACAAGTCATGTTTGAGTCTAAGAGAATTATAATGAAGAATGAAGAAATTTCATGCTCAGTTGGACCTTGCAGCTTCTATTTCGCTGTCGAATAGGCCAAGATAAATGTACCTGCACATCCAAGCATTGTGTTTCAAGGGCAAACTATGGGTTTCATATTTCGAATTTCTCAAAAAAAAGGTTATGATACCAAATTTATCATTACAACATACGAAGATTATCCAAAAAAAGAAACAGACTGAGGTTCTTACTTTTTCCCTAGCAACTGCCCCATTCGAGCTTCCCAGCGACCGCACTTGTGAAGAGTCACCCCTCTATATTTGGAACTTCCCCTTGAAAATCCATTGCTTTGTCTCCGAAGTATGTGCACAAGTTCTTCTTTAGTCAACTTTCTCGTCTAAAAATAAAAAGGGAGTCGATCAGTTTTGCTTATTCATTTATCAGAACTACTAAACGTTGCATGCCATCGCATAAAATTACTTGTTTCATATCCTCCTCATAGTCGCTGAGAGTAAAATTAATATCAGCATCAAGTCCCCTGAATTTGATGGCAGCTCGATCATATGCTCTGCGATTACAATCTCAGAAAAGTTAAAATTACTCAAACATAAAAAAAGAAAAAACAATCATCCCAATAATCATGGAAGATAATTCGAACCTTGCGGCGGCATAAGCAGTGTCAAAACCACCTATTAGCATACCAACCGGCAAGAATCAATACTGTTAGAGAATTTCATACTATAATAATCGACAACATATAATAAAATAGTTCATGAAGATCTTACCCAAATATACCTGCTTTCCACAATCCCTGTTGATTAGAAAATTTTAGTTAATTGATTGCAAATTGCACAAAGGAAAAGAGATTCAAGCACAAGATGCTGACCAGATATGAGATTCCCATCTTCCTGTCCTCCGGTAGAACGTGACACCCCTGTACTGAGAGCTTCTTGATCTAGGCCCTCTCCTTCTCTTCTTCGCTTGTTGTTGGTTTGGCTGTGCCTGTGGCTGTGGCTGAGGCCGTTGATGTTGCTGCCATGGATGCGGTTGGCAAACTCCTGCTTGTGACGAAAAATTATCCTGATAGAAGCTATGATCCATCCACTGCGATCTTGATGATGACGGCAAGGAAGGCGCCACAACTACTGCCGACTCCGGAGGAAACAGCAGCTTGGTGACTATGCGGGATTCCTTCGAAAATTCGTCTCTATCCTCCTCTATCTCCACATCATTCTTGCCTTCAGAGCTCTTCAAAATACCAAATCTGAAGGCAGTGACAGCAACCGGCACGATGGAGCACGAGTCCTCGTCGGCCGGAGCATTGGCGGAAGCCTCAGCATTAAGGACGTAACATCCGGACTTCTCCGAGGTAACCACCAGCGCACCGTCATCGCTAACTTCGGCAAATGCCCTCTCTTCGATAGCCGTCGGCTCCCCCAAATACTCCACGTTGAGGTCCAACATTTCTTTTCTTACCAACTACGTACTCGAATGGTTGCTTAATTTCCAGCTACTCGTCTACAATCCGAATCGAGTTCTTGGTTATTTTCGGAAGAAGAGCCAAAGCAAAGCAGGCACAGGTAGCAGTAGGATAAGGCAGAATCGTTCTTATGGAACATCTGACTTAAGACAAAAAGAAACCGGAGGAATAAAACTCACCGCGACGGCCGGCCGGGGACGAAAGTGGCGAATGAGCCCCACGGAGCAACGCGCAAATCGAGAAGGCCGACGAGTGACGGCGCGAGAGATGGCCGGCGGCCGTTGTTGGCGGTTGAAGGGGACGCAAATAACAACCGATATCTTCTCGTCGAGGAGAACAGTTTCAGCAGTTTATAATACAGTTTTTTTATGTTGACCGTCGAGAGAAAGATGACCACGACACCAAAGAAAAACAGAAAGAACTTGAATTAATATCACCTCGATGCTGGAACAGAAAGCAGGATTTTGATCGGTCGAAGGCGTGAAATGCTCAGGGGGCATATGTGCTGGTTCCAGATGAGGATGATTGTTCTGTAGAGAAAAGAGGAATGACACGGCGAGGTGAACAGTAACCGATATATATACAATTTTCATGCGGGTCGAAAAGGCTAGGGAGTTGGCGGCAATGCAATTTTCAGATGGGTGGTTAATTAAAATAAGTTTTATGTTGTTTAGAATTAACTAGGCTATTATTTATACTTAATTTAATTTTTTATTTGAGTTCGATCAGTTTAGTTCTCAATTTAAGTTTATTTATTTAATGGAGTTAATACTTACACATTAATCATATACCTATTAAACAAATAGAAATAACCTTTTATTTAACTGAATATTAAATTTGCTAGTCTTACAAATATATATATATATATATATATATATATATATATAGTACTAGCAGTTTAATAAATTATGCTATTTTTTCAATCACAACCATCTTTTTCTTATGGAATCCAACCAACGCCCCATTTAATAGTTTGCTATTTTTTTTAATAATATTTTGTATGAACATGACATACCAGATGAAAGATACGTAATATCATATATAATTAAAATTATAGATATAAAATATAATTTAATATTATTTGATTCAATTTATTTATTTAAAGAAAATAAAGCATAACCAATTTAATATTTATTATATTATTTTTGATTTATTTTTTTAAAAATAAATTAATTTAATTAATAATATTAATATTAATAATATTAATCATGATAATAAATTAATAATATATACAATAAATATAATTTATTTATAGTTTTTTAAATTTAAAATAAATTTATATATTTTTAATAACTAATTCATTAAAATAATTATTTTAATAAAATAACTCATTAAATTAATAAATATAATTTGTTAATTATATTTTTTAAATTTTAAAAAAAATTCATATATATTTTTTAATAAAATAATTAGTTAAATTAATAAATACAATTCATTAATTTTATTTTAATAAAATAATTCATTAAAATAATTATTTTAATAAAATAATTTATTAAATTAATAAATACAATTCATTAATTTTATTTTTTAAAATTTAAAATAAATTTATATATTTTTTAATAAAATAATTTATTAAAATAATTATTTTAATAAACTAATTTATTAAATTGATAAATATAATTTGTCAATTTTATTTTTTAAAATTTAAAATAATTGATCTCTTTTAAATTTATAAATATTTAGATTAAAATTTATTAAATTAATTAATTTGATTTCAATTAAGATTTACGGTATATTTTAATTAACTTTATTTTAAAATCGAAGGATAATAATGAAAATTTTTTTGATAACCTTTTGAATCATAAAAAATCTTAGGCTGCCTAGGTAATCATATTCCCAAGTTATAATCCATTTATTGATGTGGTGATGCTGCTGCATTATTTGAGAATCAATCATAATCTGAACTAAATAAGATTATCAATGATAATCTCCAATCAAATAACTTAAATAGATTGATATAATCATTAAAGAATCCACTTGGAGTCCTCTTTATATTTTTCACACCCAAACAATGTTTTTCTTCAAACCAATTTATCAAATTTTTGATATTGTTTTAGGCTTATTTTACAATGAAATGCATTAAATATAGACATTTCAGCACATTACTAAAAAAAATATTTCAACAAATTAATTTAAAAATCAATTTATTTCAACAACTCATGCATCGGTTAAGGGTAGACTTGTGGAATTTTTATCCGAATGAGTTAATTTTTCAATTCAGTAGATTTGATAGATAGAATTTTTCAAAAATTTTGAAATTAAGATTTGAAATGTTTTTAGGATTTATTATAGTAATTAGAGTTTTTATCATAGTAATTAGAGTTACTCTAGTAAGTCGAGGTTAGGGTTAACTGCTACAATATTTATCCACCACGTGGGATAAATAGAGGTCAACGCGTATACATTACTACTGGGCGAGCATTTTAAAACAGGCTGTCACAATCTTGGTGGCGCTAAATAACAACAGTGATAATGATACACGATAATTACGTTTGACCTCATATATCGAAGTGTTCTAGCTACCAACCATATTAACACAATTACCGTAATGATCAAACGTCTTCATTAAGGCAGAAGAAATAAGAACTTGACCAAATAAGAAAATTAAATACGATATAAATGAAAGCAGCGTAAATAATTTGATAAAAAAAAAAAGAAGGAGACGTGTTCGATAGCTAGCAAGTCAAATTGAAATAATGCGGGCATGTGGTGCATCAAATATCTAATTTAAAAAATTAGATATATAAATATCATTAGTATTTATTAATATTAATGCATGTAGTAGTGCATAATATCATATGACAAATTCTTTGTAAGCTAAGATCATTAGAATTCTAATATCTAGGGATCTTAATTAAATGAAAGGTTGCCAAGGTGTTTGTCATGAAAAAAGATATTTGTAGAATACTTTGATAGCTATATATCATTTAATGTTAATTAAATAAAATGTGAGCTATTGGTAGTGCAATATAATATATATATTTTTCATTCACAAGAGTACGATAATATATATTAAATTGTGTTTTCCATGATTTAAAATTATTTTAACAATTATAAAAAAAAATAGTTAGATTGAAAACTTTGGTTAAGGTGGATGGCTGACTTGGGCAATTACTATTCAAAGTTGAATGATCTAGAACCCGAAGAAGTGGAGATCCGAAGATGTTGAATAGGAGAGACATAACATACACGCACTAAGAGAAAATGTTAGAGGCCGCTAGGATGATCCAAGGTTAGGACGATGATAAAGAAAAAATGAAGTAAATCGTGATAGGGTTTTATCTTACCTTTAGAAGAAATAATTACCTAGTACTTATAGGTGATAAAGGGAGATAATGTTTCTCTCATTTTTTTGACAACTTATGTAGGAAACATCGTGAGAGAAGCGTGGCATATGGATGCAATCGACCTCTAATTAAAGTTAATTGAATTCGAGTTAGCTCAATTTAAGTTTCGATATTTGATCAATATATTTGATAGTCGAGCAAGACATTATTAAGTAGGTTAAAGTTGATGAATATTTAACAGTTGTTGATCAATACGGTTGATGATTGAAATCGAGATGTCGAGTAAAGGGAAATTTATTGGAGAGAGATTGTTGATGTAATTGACATCAGGTAATTCAAGATTGACTATGATTGTTTTGGATGTCGATTGTTGATTGAATACTTGCCAATGAAAAAATTCAAATGGCCCATGGTTGATTGAATATGTATCAACAACTTCCACAAGGAACATCCTTAGAGAAGCGTTCCTTTAATTCAACCATTCAACTGTTTTTAATGGATGTTGTTGCATTTAATTTACTTCTTATAAGACATGGACCCTAAACCGATAAAAGGGGTTTACCAAGATCGTAGGCTTTTGGCGCGGGGGCTTGCGAGCAACAATATAAGGGACGACTCGGTCCGAAGAGGATTGTAAAAAGTGCCAACTTCCGAAGGAGTTGATCGACATATTGTGCTAGCTCTTCATAAGTGGGTAACCAACTTATTTAGAGGAGTCAGTCTAATATATTAACTTCTACAGAGGAGTTGACTCAAGATGTTGACTATTATATTTGAGAGGTGTTGTAAGACAATCGTCTTAAATATTGTACTATTTATCGAATAAATAAAATTATTATTTGAGTGTACATTCTCTATATATTTGATTTAATATTAAACTCAATTATTGATGTCCACAATACAATGTATAGCATGAGAGAAATTATGATTAGATCACAATTAGTAGGTATATTTACATGTATAATTATATACATATTGAAATATTTCTTAGTCAATGAATTGATGATATTGGATATCAATTCTGTGAGACTAACATATATTAGACTTCTTAGTTTTACCAAGCAGTTGATCCTAACTGACTAAAAATATTGAGATGTTGAGAGTTAACATATGGATGCTGGTTAAGAGTCACTAGTTCATTAGAAGTAACTAATGTTGAGAGTTAACATATGGATGTTGGTTAAGAATAACTAGTTCATTGGAAGTAACCTGCCATGAGATTTCATGTGGTTCTATGAATGTATGTCTATGACGATCTCATTGCAGCTCGAGTGCAAATTTCCTTTGACTTGAGGTATTCAAGTCATCTTGGTCATGGAGACTTATACTTTGACATCTTAAGCAATCATCTCTATGGAAGTGTGGACCCGGGATAATTGAGTATAAGTCAAAGTACCCGAAGGTATTTAAGTAGCCAACAAAGGATCCACCACTCTTTTAATTAGGAGACGTATATCCTATGATCACTTGTCAGGATTGTTACTCATAAGTCTTTGGCCAAAACAATAACACATTAAGAAGATGGTCCTCTTGGACAGTTATTTTGAGTAACTTGAATCTACAAGATAATGAACTATAGCTTGAGCTAGATGTGACATAGTTAGCCTAGTGGGGACTGACACATAGGCCATGTCCTGAACTAAATGGATATAAGGTGGTGAAAGGAATAGAGGCACGATCAACCGTAGCTGCTGAAGGGTTCAGAAATGGTTTTGAAATCAACTATGATTTTTTGATTAATTAGGGATTATAATGTACTACTAGGTGTCACTCATGATCGATATGTAATTAATGATTAATTATGGATGACCAATATAAATCAGGAACTTATAAGGTCACATGCACTATGCGTTTCTTCAAAAGACATAAAACGAGTTTGACAATTGGATTCTCAGATCGAGAGAGATTGAGTCTAGTTAGATTAGATGAAGGGTATATATTGTTGATGCAGTTTGTCCTGATTGCTGTTTTGATGTTGACACAGATTTAAGTTTCGTTTAGTTGAAAAAGAATTAAGTTCAATATATTTATATTGACCAAGACCAGATGAAGTCGGAGAAGGCTCGGTAGCTTATTCTTCGGACTAGATCAGAGAGGGCTCAGTAACTTGTTCTCTGGACCAGATGAAGTCGGAGAGGACTCGGTAGCTCGTTCTCCGCACTAGGTCAGAGAGGGCTCGGTAGCTCATTCTCTGGACCAGATGAAGTCAGAGAGGGTTCGATAGCTCGTTCTCCGGACTAGATCAGAGAGGGCTCGGTAGCTCGTTCTCTAGACCAGATGAAGTCGGAGAGGGCTCGGTAGCTCGTTCTCTGGACTAGGTCAGAGAGGGCTCGGTAGCTCGTTCTCTGGACCAGATGAAGTTGGAGAGGGCTCGGTAGCTCGTTCTCCAAACTAGGTCAGAAAGGGCTCGGTAGCTCGTTCTCCAAACTAGGTCAGAAAGGGCTCGGTAGCTCGTTCTCTGGACCAGATGGAGTCGGAGAGGGCTCGGTAGCTCGTTCTCCTGACTAGATCAGAGAGGGCTCAATAGCTCGTTCTCTGGACCAGACGAAGTCGGAGAGGGCTCGGTAGCTCGTTCTCCGGACTAGGTCAGAGATGGCTCGGTAGCTCGTTCTCTGGACCAGATGAAGTTGGAGAGGGCTCGGTAGCTCATTCTCTGGACTAGGTCAGAGATGGCTCGGTAGCTCGTTCTCCGGACTAGGTCAGAGAGGGCTCGGTAGCTCATTCTCTGGACCAGATGGAGTCGGAGAGGGCTCGGTAGCTCGTTCTCCGGACTAGGTCAGAGAGGGCTCGGTAGCTCGTTCTCTGTACCGGACTATGGTCGGAGAAGGCTTAGTTGCTTGTCTCCGGACCAGATCATTGTGTTCTCTGAATACATGAGTCCAATGTGGTTGACTCGAGTGAAATAGACCAAGTAATCAGATAATCGATGGATGAATCGATTAAGCCATGGCTAGGATGGTTAGTCGATCATCGGATAGATTACAGAGCATTCTGTGAGAAATTGGATATCCCACAGAACCCACCGTAATCGACTGGTCAATCGATTAAGGACAAGCTTAATCGATTTCGTGATCGATTAAAGGCTTTTTCTGAGGAAACCAAGTAGCGACATTTAATCGATCCACTGATCGATTAAGCATGCCTTAATCGATCTCCTGATCGATTAAGCATGCCTGATCGATTAAGCATCTGCCTGATCGATTAAGCTCTCTCTCCCGGGAAACCATGTGTACCTTGCCCGGGACAGGTTCTTTTGCCCGGGAACGCATGAGAATGAGTGCTTCTTGCCCGGGGACAAGACCTAGTGTTTCTCCCGGGAATGAGTTGAGGACAATGACAGAGTTTCTTGCCCGGGGACGCATGAGAATAAGAGTTTCTTGCCCGGGAACAAGTTTCTTGACCGGGAAAGTCCTAGTGTTTTTGTCAACGCATGAGAATAAGAGTTTCTTGCCCGGGAACAAGCTTCTTGCCCAGGACAAGTCCTAGTGTTTCTTGCCCGGGAATGTATGAGAATGAGCATGTTTTTCCAGGGAACGCCTGGACATGAAAAAGTCCTCGGGCATCTAGTGTCTCTCTCTGGAACGCAGGAGAATAAGTTGCCCGGGACATGGAAAAATTACTCGGGACATGGAAATCAACCAAGCATCTTACCCGGGACATGGAAGCATTATACCCAGGACATGGGAGAAGTCATCGAAAGTTCCTTAGTATTTCTCCTGGCATAGGGAAGAACGAATATCTTTATTTTCTAGTGCTTCTCTGATTTCTGCTATTTCCTGTGATTACTGATGAATCTCTGAGTTTGCAGATATTTGAATTCAAATGAAAGAACAGAGAAAGTCAGAGTTGGCTTTCTATTCTGCCAGTTTGTCTGGTATCTATTTTCTGGATAAACGGTAACCGACGACCACCGAACTAACCTGCCAATGGGAGGAGAGGATGATCTCAGTGTGCAGGAGGGCTCAGAGAGGCTCAGATGGTTCAGGCGGCCACCGAACTAACCTGCCAATCGGAGGAGAGAATGACCTCAGTGTGCAGGAGGGCTCAGAGGGGCTCAGATGGTTCAGCAGGCGGCCACCGAACTAACCTGCCAATTGGAGGAGAGGAAAATCTCAGTGTGCAGGAGGGCTCAGAGGGGCTCAGATGGTTCAGCAGGTGACGGTTGCATGAGCAGAAGAAAAGAAGGATAAAAGGAGGATGGAGGAGGGGAGAGCGATTCAAGGATTTGAGACAGAAAGAAATCTGTGATTCTGTGAATTGTGAACTCTCTACTTGCATTCATTGCTCTTGCTTGAGTTCTCGCCTGAGGTGAAGCAAGCGTTGGTGTTCTTGCTCTCGGGTGAACCTTCTGATCTTCTGTTGGTATTGTGATTGAGTTGAGGCAGCAGTGCTGTAAGTTGTTATTGTTCAGATAACTGCCTCAACCTCCTTCTTATCTCTGTGCTTAATTCATATCTGTGAGATTTGTTGTGGAGAGGTCTCTCCACCGAGAAGGAGCATTATCTAGCCGGATTCATCTGGGGTGTGATCTACCGAAGATCAAGGAATCGTCCACCTTACGGACATGCCGAGGAGTAGGGGCAAGTTATCCCCGAACCTCGTACATCCTTGTGTTAGCTTCTTCTCTGCATTGTTAGCTATTTTTCTTTCTATTTCCGCTGCGTACTAACTCATTGTAGGAGAAAAATCAATTGAAAAGAGAAGGCTATTCACTCCCCCCCCCCCCCTCTCTAGCCATCTCCCGGATTCTAACAAGTAACTTGAGTGACTTCAGTTGGCGGTCTGGAATTGACTTTCTCCATGAGGAGTGCTACTTTCTCATAGAGCAATTCAACTTGGGCATTGGATTTAACAAGTTTTTTTGTTAAAATAAAAATTATAGAATATAATTTTTCAGTACTCACAGCGGTATTGGAACCTTCAAAAATGGATGTGGATCTGTGGCTTGAACTTGAGTCGGTGTTTGACTCGCTGTCGGTCTCTGTTGGTTCATCCCGTGCTGAAAGCGCAAGAAAGCTTGTTGTTGGTTCTTCATCTGACTCTTCTAATGAGGACTCATCCCATGTTGCTTTTAATGCCTTCTTTCTTGATTTTCTTTCCTTCTTTTGATTCGGGCATTCTGATCTAAAGTGCTCTTCCTTCTTACACTAATAGCACGTAAGCTCCGTTTGCTGGTGGAAGGTTTGTTGGAATTCGACTTCTGAGCCACCTTCTTCACTTCTGATTTCTTTATGCCACGCTTTTTTTGTAGCATCTTTCGGACCAAGTTCACCAATTCTATTGTAACTTCGTCATTTCTCTCGGAATCTGACGATGCATCAGACTCTTCTTCTGTTGTCTTTTTAGATCTTCTTTCTTTGGATGATCCTGCAATAAGAGCTATACCCTTCTCTTCCGTTTCGGCATTAGTCTGTTCATGCAATTCAAATTCTAAAAATAATTCATCCAATTTAATTTTGGAAAAGGTCCCTGGAGACATTGTAAGCATCCACCATAGATGCCCACAAAGTGTTCCTTGAGAACTGACAACCCTAGATTTGCAATGTGTCACGAGTAGGGTTGCAAATTAGAATTTATAAATTTATCGAAAACTCATAATAAATTCAAATAAATGAAGTATAGGGGTCTCGAGTCGTATTTTTCCAAGGGCTAGTAGAAACTTGTTTAACTTGAGCTTAGGTGTCGTTCTTTTTTGGTTTTCTATGAAAATAGGGGGTTTTGGTGTTTTTCAAATGAAGTGTAAATTTAAAATCAGTAAATGACCCAAATTTCAAGTTTGCTAACCGAACTAAAATTATCGAATTAAAGTATCAACTGCTCTATAATTGCAACACAACTCTAATCAAAGCATGAAACCTATACTAGTTAGAATCTAATAGAATGAAACTAATCATGAAATGTGCAATTCAATTTCCTAAGCTTGTAAAGAAAAAAAATCAGAACCTAACTAATGACTATGGCAATCAAAACTCAATGGTAGGACTCATTAAACCCTAAAAAGAAACTCACCATTTCTATAAAAGCATCAAATCAGCAATTGAGAATTAATAAGCTATGCAAGACAACAAGTAAATGCACAAGCAATTTTCAGAAGCTAAACTTGACATTCTACGCATCTAACAAAACCCAATACTTAAACTAATCAAGCCCAAATCTGATACATGTGCGTGATACGGAACAGTGAAATTCTATTTTCAGAGGAGAAGTTTAAAATTGCAGGAAAGTTTAGAACGTAGCTAGCAAACTCTAACACTAATCAAAATCCAAACAACTACAGCATTAACCAAATAACCCAATTCACAATGTTTGATCAGAATCACGAAATCAGCAATTAGAAATCAGAATGCAAAAAAATAAACAGTGAACAGAAATCAGAAATCAGCTAAACACATCCAATCTTCCTCTTCTTCGTGTTTTCTCAGTTGGGTGTCAATCCAACTGCCGAATTCAACAATGTGAATGTCGAAAATCCCTTCAGAAACTCAAACCCAGCTGTGGGTCTTGTTTGCTCGCGTTCACAATGCTGATTAACCGGAGAAACCCTTTCCTGCAAATAGAACTCAATACGCGGCAAATGCTGAGTTGCAATCTGAAATTTCCCTCCTTCTTCTTGCTATAATGGACTTGCTGAATCTTGATACATGCTCCGCGATCTTCAGAGGACCCCTCATCGACGCGCGGCTCAACAGAACGCAACCAATCACCGGAACAAGAAGGAGCAGAGCATGCCGCGCCGTTGAAACCCTCTTCGGCACCGAGCTTCCAGTTGCTGATTTATGCCCAACGGACCAGTTCCAGCTTCCTCGGGAATCCAGAAACACGCCGGAGATGGAAGATTTGGACGGGGCTTGGCCGGGAGTTACGCTCCCTAACAGAGGATTTGTCGCGGGGAAGGCGATGAACAGTGCGCAGCCAGCACTGTTCATTCCCTAATGTTTTTGTTTTTATACTCTGATTAATCAACAGATCTGGGCCCTTGATTTTGAATCCAGCGGTGCAAACTTGATCTGAGGTTTAGGGCAGCTTAGGGCTTCCAAAAAATTGAGGGATTTTGATCAAACTTGAGCTAGGTCATGTCCTCCATGTGGGCTTGATCAATTTGACAAATTTGACTCGATTTGACCGCGGTTGAGCTCGAGTTGGGTCCGATTTGAGCCCTAAAATCAATTAAAATCAAATTAATACAAAAATTACCATTAAATCATGAAAATTATAATCAAGCCTCAATTTATGTAATATAGCACAAACATGATCAAATCGATTCAATAAATAATTATTTTCATGCAAAACTCAAAAATTGAATTGATTAAAATGCAAGAAACCCTAGCTCATCAGGAACGCTTTTAAAGCCTACCTTATGACATCCTGATTCTCCACGAGTTATCCAATTACATGTAGTTTATTCAATATGTCTTGGGTCCTTGCATGAAGTGCACTTGCCAATTCTCCCTCCATCATTCTGATGTTGTATAGTTTGTTCATTAGGAGATCTCTCTTGCTGACTTTTGTATCCGAAGTGCCCTCATGCAATTCAATCAGTTTGTCCTAAAGGTCTTTTGCACTGATGAAGGGTCTAACTCGGTTTAATTTTTCCTTGGTCAACCCGCATTGCAAGGTCTAGGTTGCCTTCACATCTACCTCGATCTTCTTCCTTGTGGCCGCATCCCATTTGTCGCAAGATTGTGGTAGACCGTCATTGTCAGTCGGGATTGTGAATCCCGTCTGTATCGACTATCCACATCTCTACTTATGTCTCTTGAGGTGGTACTCCATTCTACCTTTCTAGTAGATGAAGTCCTCCTCGGAGAATAACGGCGACCTTGCGGTATTGAATCCTTCCCGATGGACCATTTGATTCTAGCACACAGAAAGAATAAAGAAAATTGTTCAAAGACTTGGCCTTGGATTAGTAGTGTGGGAGAAAAATAAAATAACTTTTTAAAAAAAATTTCAAAAAAATTTCAAAAAACCTACTTGACCAGTGGTTGCACTGTGTTCGAGCACCCCGCTTTGATACCAATTATAGGATCGAAGAGAGCGCTAGAGGGGTGAATAGTGTTATCTATAATATTTTTTATTTTCGTAAAGTTCGTTCATATTTGTTCGTAAATTCGATAGATTAGAGTAAAATAGTGGAAAATATTGCAATGGAAATTGTAAAACATCAACACACAAGAGACAAGACTTTTTTACTTGGTTCACAGCCACAGGCTACTACTCCAAGGCCCACGATCA
Organism: Curcuma longa; assembly: GCF_044706935.1. NCBI lineage: Eukaryota > Viridiplantae > Streptophyta > Magnoliopsida > Zingiberales > Zingiberaceae > Curcuma > Curcuma longa. Next base: position 2,524 of record NW_027431121.1, on the reverse strand, counting down.
TTTAATTGTTTACGTTGGACAATCTACTATGAAACTCCCTTCTTACGAAAATGAGTTTTTTTATTACAAAAATAGGAACGGTAAAAATATTACCGTTCTTTAAAATTAAGTACAGAATCAAAAATGCGTTACCGAAGTTGTAGAACTGTAATCTTTCTTGTGCAGCACTTCGGCATTACGATAACCTCCTGAATATTTCTTCGCGCGGAGACAGTCATCGATTTGCTCTGAGTTGTTGTACTGAGGGATCTCCCTCGAAGCTCTTATAAAGGGCTTTCCGGGTGTCTTGGAAACCTTTCCAGGCGCCTCCACACTATTCGTCGATCCACCATTGACGCTACTGACTCGGCACTTCCAATCGTCTGTATCCCTTTCTGGGCACTTGTATGTTGACGTGGAAGTTTTGGATTGAACTTTAACCGCCGCAGTGTTTATCTGAATCTGGGCGCCTGGAACCAATCTAGGCACCTGAAAGCTGAGGTGTCTCGACCACTAGGACTTTGCCACCTCACTGCTCCGCTGGCCTGGTCTCTGTCGACGTCCGATCACTTGGACCAAATCCGAGTGCCTGGACTCTGATCGCCTGAATTCAGATGAAGGTCGCCCATAATCAAAGTTCTCGCCCCTCCATTCCTGCATTACAAGTTAATACAAAACAAAAGCAACAGGAAGGAGTAAACAGTTTTTGAACTGTTTATGGGCTTAACTTCGGATTTCCAGTGAAATCCTAGGTTAAACCGATGTCTACTGTTCCTACATTGGGAATGCGCCCTTACACACTCCACTTTGGAGACTTGTTGAACTTCCCGCTTAGCCTCAATCCTCGATCCCCAAAATTTACTACTAGACAACTGGTCCACCTGACCTGCCTAGACTTCTAGCCACAACTGGTCCACCTGACCTATCTGGACTTCCCGTCATGCATCTGGTTCACCTGACCTGCTTAGACTTTTGCCATATATCTGGTCCACCTGACCTGCCTGGACTTTCACCTGGTGTACTTGATCTGCTAAGACTTCTGTCTAATCCTCTCAGACCAAGACTTTCCTTTGCCTAGCCTCTAGCCAGGACTTTTCTTTGCCTAGTTTCCACTAGGACTTTCATTGTCTAGCCTCAACTAGGACTTTCCTGTGTTCCCTGCACACTTAGATAAACACATCAATGCACACCACACACTTAAGTTGAACCTCGTGCTATCATCAAAATCAAGGTTCGATCATCTGGTGCTCCCTGCACCAATAATAAAACCTGGTTAGACCGGACGAAGGGCAAAGATAATAGATTTTATCTTGTGAAGACGAAAGAAACCAAATTAGTTTGGTTCTAATAGAAGAGATTTTGGAAGATCGGAAGCAATGATAGGCTTCATCTTATGAAGATGAAATAAACTAAATTGGTTTAGTTCTAATTGTTGGTGTTTTGGTTATTGAACCAAACAATTTAGTTTTGGACTAAATTAGACCAACTTGGTTTGATTTTGAATCAAACTTATGTTAATCAACATATGGATTTTGGATATTGAGCAGGTTTTGGATTAGATCCAAATCCAATAAAATGTTATATATGATATAATATTGGAATAGGAATGAATGGTTAAGATTAAATCCTAATGGTTAAGATTAATCATAACCATTCAAACCCTAAACCCTGATTTGCTACAGTAAACCCTAAGTGTTATAGTAACCACTTCAAAATGGGTTCGCTATAGTGCCTAACCCTAATTAGCTGCTCCTTTTGGGTTTTGCGTATGTGAGAATCAGGTTAAGAGAGGAAATCATGATTTCCTTGAAAAACAGAGCTCGCCGCTTGTTGAGGGATTGCTTGTGATCGAAAACCCTAGCCACCTCCTTCAACCACTGGTAGAGGGGAAAACCCTAATCACGCGTCATTGTTTGTCTCTGAGAATTGCATTTTTCTCTGTGAAGGTTGATGCTTTGATCGTGATTTCTCATCCATTCCCAATCATGATCTTGCTGATCTTACCTCTGTCTTCTCCGGCGTGAAAGGAAATCTCATGACTGTCTACTATGGATTCTGTAGACAAAGTTCTCCCTGATCAAGATTTCCTAGCCGGCATGTTCTTTCCAATCGGTGAAATCCTGAGCGACTTTTAAAGCTGCTGATCTCACATAGCCGATCATGTGGAGGAGGATGTGAAACACCAGTCGGATGCTGACAACTGTATTTCATGTGGATGGCAACTTGTGTTTCTCGTGGATGGAAGCTTGGGTTTCTCGTGGCTGAAATCACCAGAGCTTGTTGTTCGCAGTTCTGCTGATTAAGTCGCTACAAAAACTTGTCGTCCATTGCCGAGAGCTTGTGAGGATTTCAGAGATTATTTCATCTTCATCAGAAAGGTTCCGACTGATCGCCCAACACTGGCAGTCAAGAGTTGACCACTGGAGACTCGTCAAAAATATGATTTTGGATGATAGTTAAAAGCCACCAAAAATGATCATGACATGTGTTGTTGCGTGTTTTTGATGTTAGAGTTTTCTCTTGTATCAATCATAGCCGATCGTCG
>NW_027431120.1:0-5228 GCF_044706935.1 Curcuma longa | reverse complement strand
GAATCGGGTTCTTCCTCATCTCACTAGTTAAGGATCCGGCTGGTGAGGAAAGGCACCTAGAGGCTACTCCGCAGATGGCTTCAACTGTGCCCGGCTAGAAGCAATTGATTTAAACCTGATCTCGCGGGTTCTTGTTAGGTTCTCGGGAGAGCTATTTCGTGAGCTGGCGATCCAACTTAACTTTCACTGGCGCTAAGAATAGGAAGCAAAGAAGGGGGCGTGCCAGGGTCAGACCTGAGTAGGGGCGAATCAAGCTGAAGAGCGTCTTCGGGGTGAAGGCTTCAGGAAAGGAATCCAACTATAGTTATTCATCTCACTCTTAAGAGGTCCACTTATCCTCGTCAGCTACTCGTATGAACTGCGCCCATCATAATAGGAGTCGAGGGTAGGTTCTTCCCAGACTATAAGGATCTGCTCGACTGAAAGAAAGTAGCGACAGCGATAGGAGTAGGGGAGCGCAACCAGATTGACTATATTCCTTCTCAGGTTAGGGAGAGTTCTCTTTCCTGTCCCGACCCTTATGTTAGAGATCTACCTTGGGCAATCCTAATAGTGAGTTTAAGTTGGTGATAGCCCAGTCGTCGCTCCTTTCAGTTCTTTATTAGGCCCGCGTCAGCGACGTAGAGCTACGCTCATTCGTCGTTGCACTCGTCCATCTTGCTTCTTAAGGAGAGGAGGAGTTCCACTCAGACTAATTGGGATTGCGGATGTGAAAGCGGAATCCCATATCTTGCTAGATGCGTGACGACATGCAAAGTAAAAAGGAGTGAGTTTCATTTCTTTCTATAGTTCCGGAAAAAGGTATCGAAGTCTTGCTCCAATTCTCTGTCTGCCACTAAGAATCCAGCCCAGGAAAGCTTTGAGTAGAGGGTGCGTGAATGCTTCTTGTTGTATCCAAGAGCTGAGAGTCTCTCTGAAGGTCAAAGAAGTAGTAGTTAGTGCTTCCCGTCATGGGAAGGCAGAAGGGAATGAAGAGGCACTCAGAACTACTTGAGGGGTGCGACGGGTCATCTTCTCTTTTATATAGTGAGTGAGAAGGGATCAGAAGTCAACTCTGTCCGGGAAGTGTTTCTTTCGGTCGTCGGGACTCTCTTGAACGCGTCATTACTAAAGCTCCTTAGTCACAGAGCAGATTCCGTGGTTGCCACTTTGCGTGAACTAAACTCAGAAGTGCACATCCGATTGTGGGCACAGCCACAATATTAGCCCCCATTCGTCCAGTTCAGTCTCAGTTGAAGGACCCGTCCGTCCTCACGTATATTCATGGAATAAATTCTCTGCCCTGCACGACTACCAGAACTCGAAGAGAAGAAAGACCCAAACGAGTCGTGAAGCCCTAAACGATCTGAGGAAGGAAAGCTACTATGTCTCTGAAAGAACTTGGATCTTGGTGGGAAACCTAATACTACTCACCACAAAAAGTATACGCCAACCGACAACACTACCAATGGAGCTCAAAGGTCTAAACTACCGGAAAGAACATGGTTCATGGAAGCCCTAAGACCCACAAGTGAAGCCGTTCTGAGGACACCTTCATGGCTTCAAGGTCATAAACGCCCTCCAGGGGAGCCTCAAGAATGAGGTGAGGAACGAGTGGGGAGTAAGAAGGAATATCATAAGAGGAATGTCAGGGACCTATGAACCTTATGGTGGGATGATGATACGGACGGTGGGTGGAAAGTTCCTTCCCCTCTTTCTCTGTTAGAGCAGTTAGTTCATAGTTCCTAAATTGTGCCGTTCGTTCTTTAGATAAGGACCAACGACTCAGACTTTGAGAGAGAAAAGTCGTCAGAGGAAGCGTCATATAGGACCAATCTTATTCGGTATGAAGTTTGGAATGGTGCATTTTCGACAAGACAGTGTCAGCTCCTACCTTCTAATGGTGCCTTTTATCAGATAAGGCTAGCATCTTTCTTTCAGTTGAAAGCATGAGGATGAGGACGCGCCGGAGCATGTCTTCTGCTCTTTTTCAGTCATCCTGCAAGGGTGAGGAGGGTACATAGTTATTTTGGAGTCTTTCATTCTCCTTTTCTCTGTCTTCCTGTGCTATGCTTCCTCTATTCCTGTTCATGCATATGGTCTTCTTTCATATTGGGCGTAGTTACGCAATTCTATCGACTCATGTCAGTACAAGGAAAGATTTTTTTTTGGGGGGGGGGGTGCGTCTTAGTGGAGACTCTGTTTTTGCGACCCGCAATTAAATTTCATTTGATCACGTTGGCCTTCCTTTATCTCCTAGTGAGAGACCCCCTTCAATCACCATGTATTGAAGTGACGCTCGGATATGATATGACTTCAGCGAGCTCTCACTCTTTCTCCTACGTCATGGGGCCAGCTATTCCTTATGTTGGAGACGGAGTAGAATTCGTCGTCCAACCATGAGTATGTCCAGAAATATAGCAATGCTTCTGTCCAAAATCTTTATATTAGAGAGCATATTATCCTAAGCCTACTCCTTTTGAGTAATATTGTTATAGAAGATAATATTGTTATAAGAGTACTATACTAAGGCTACGCTTGCTCTCGGGACAGGACAACCGAGTCATGCCGATCTACCAGAGCCTATTTAACTTTGTCATAGACCATGGAAGAAGGGCAAGAAGAAGCATATCACGGCCCTCAGACCTAAGCCCCAAAGGACTGCGCTCATTCATAGTGGCGCTGATTGATAACATACACGTACCCTTCGCAGCCGGATACTTAGAAGTCCGTCCTGGAGAAGAGCTAACCGCTTCGTCGAGCAAATCGATCACTAAATTCTTTTGTGATTCAGAATGTTGGTACGAGCTTTCGAGACAGAAGTGCACGGATGGTAAGTGACTTTATTCATTATTTATCAGATCAGGCAAGGGTCCAGTCGTACTGCGTTCTTCCCATAATCTAGGACGTTTTGATGGTATCATGCTTCTTCGATTTTATGCAGATCGAGGCGAGGACTACGATTTTAAGGAATATTTATCTTTATGAATTGCGCGAGGAGGTCGGAACCCAGGTCAGATCACTTCTAGGGAAGATAAGATGTGATAGTGCTTTCTGGCTCGTTGCGGACGATGGAATATCTTCACTCCAAGGGGGTACGACTTTGAGAGCCTTTAGTTAAAGGTCGGCTAGCTGTATTCCCCGAGTACTCCACCCTTACTAAGTGCAGTGTCGTCTGCTAAACGGGTTAAAGTGCCGCTCCTTAGGGATTGGATTGGCTTGAACTGCATCCGCTACAGAGGACGGCTACCTTTTATCTGCTGCCATGGCAGGCATGATTGAGCAGTTACTTCAGGTTCCACGAACGGAATGCAATATGCGTGACTAATGGCATGTTGAGTCAACTCTAATAAGCTCTTCGGAGTAGGCAGAGAAAATTAATGCCCTCCCCCGTCTTTCTTGTTCAACTAGTAGCAGGAAATTCAGTTTCATTTGAAGAGTCTTCCACGTACTTAGGTTAGTTGCTACAGCCCCGGACACCCTTCGGTGGAGCGCTGCTAGCTGCAAGTCCTTGATGCATGGTCTCTGATTAAGCCATCTAGACCCACCTGGCATAAGGCTAATCCAATCTATAAGGAGAGGTTAATGTGTCGGCTTCCCCAAAGATGCTTTCTTGAATAAGCAGATATGTATTCTCTAAGTATAAGAGAATGATCTTCGCTCAACCGTCCATATGGTTATCTTCGCTAGACCTCTAGTGAGTAGGTAGAAGAGGTGGCAGAGATCTGGAAGAGGCAGCTGATGCTCTTTGCTTTCATTCAATTCATGCATCGGGAACCAGTCCTCAACGAACCTACCTATTTCTAAAGGGAGAATGTAATAATGAAGGACCGCAGCAGATGCGCTGAAACAAAAGGGATAGCGCTCTCTATTCAAGTAGAGTGAAAGGTCTGGTATTCTTTCCTCGTCCCCCAGGTTCTTTGGTTCTCTTTCTTCTGGGGTAGGGGTAGTTAAAGAGTACTGGCTCTGATGGTAGTTCGAGGTCGGATCCGTGGCTCAAGCATACTACCTTGAAAGCTCATATGTGGGTGTGCGGTCTAAGAGTAGGGAGTGGCATTCGGGCTTGACTTGAGCTTGGTCTCGGCTTTATCAAAGAAGGTGTGGTAGTGGTCTAGAAAGATTAAGACCAGTGCAAGTGTGTTCGGAGAAATGGGTGAGGAAAGAAGCTAACAGCTTTCTCAGGTAATGAGTCTGTTGCTGGCGTAGCGCCGAAACTTTCATTCAACCCACGGAGCGGTGGTGCTCGAGGGAGGACATCCCATTGACTTTCACTTTCTTTCATTCGGGTAGTATCTCATTCAAAAGGCATGATGTCTCTATTGAATAAAGCGGAGATTACTTCTTCCTTAAACCCTCGTTACACTCGGCCCTCGTCTTCATTGGCACACCAAAATTCTTTCTTCAATTTACTATATTTTAGGTGAGTAGAAGGGCCAAGAGAGGACTTTCTGCTCCTCTTTCTTCGCTTCGGGGACGGAGGTGGTAGGTCAGGCACAATTGACCGAAGGAGCGCTTCTACTCCTCAACCGAGTAGCCGTTCGCTGCGAGAAAGAAAGGATGTCGTGAACGGTGGGAGTTCAGTCTCCTTTCTCTATCAAGAGTTCCTCAATCAATTATATAAAGAGTAGTGTGACCCAATCAATTGGGTCTGGGCCGGCAGCACGCTAGAAAGTAGGAATTCGAGTCGAGGTCTCTTTCGTGGACTCACTTCCGGTCAGGCGATATCCCAAGGAGGGGTCTTCCACTAACTATGCTCATGCCTTTGTGTCGGAGGAATTTATTATAGTATGGGATAGGAAAAGTAACCACTACTGTAAAGTTGGCTCTTAAGTGAGACCGACCAAGTCTCTACTTTGCCTTTCATTCCTCTGCTGGCCTTTGCATGAGAATGACTTGTTCTAGCCTGCCCTGTGATCCCGAACTGTCTTGCCTACCGAGTCCGATTCGATATGGACTCGCGCTCTGATAAAGGAAAGCACAACAAAAGGATCTCCTTTTCATTCCACCCTTTTTTAGAGTAGAGTTCTTGAGTGAGAGGAGTGACTCAGTCGCCACCTTTATCTCGAGTGATGGAACCAGTAGTCAGCCGGACAGCATTCGTGGAGGTAGGAGCTATACTCACTCTGTCTGCCTATGGTGTGCTCACGGTGTTCAAGTGAGTGTATGCATTTTTTATGGTTATTCACTGTCATGTTGTTGCTATGAAAGTCGAGAAGTGACTGAGTGATTCAAGTCGATAGGGCAGGGCT
>NW_027431119.1:0-14447 GCF_044706935.1 Curcuma longa | reverse complement strand
CATGAGGGCTTAGGCCCAAAGTGGACAATATCATGTCATTGTGGAAATACGAACATCTTTTTGGACCCAACAAGTGGTATCGCAGGAATCGCTCTTCACCGGACTAACCACCGGATGAGTCATGATCCAGATCTAACCATGTAGTTTGAACCTTAAACAAAGGAAGTGGGTGCTCCCGTATCTGAATCAAGAGGACCAGACACCAGGTGAGAAGTCAAGTAGGTCGGGTGGACCGAGGGGCAAAAAGTCCTAGTTGCGGCTAGGTGGAAGTCCTAGTAGGTCAGGTGGACTGAGGGGCAAAAAAGTCCTAGTGGGTCGAAGATTCAGACCGGGGGGCCTATGGTCCTTTGTTTGAGGGGGGATTCTGGGTTGCAAGGGTGCAAACATAGTCCCACATCTAAAGCATATGGAAAAGATCATGAGTTTAAAAGGATGGAAGATATCTCCATTGGTATGAGGCCTTTTGGGGAGAGCCCAAGAACAAAATCATGAGGGCTTAGGCCCAAAGTGGACGATGCATGACATTGTGGAGATACGAACATCCTTTTGGACCCAATACTTTTATCTTACCGTTGATCCTCATGTTTCCTTTATTTGCATCGTTATCACCCACTTCAAGTCATGGAGAGGCCACGTCACTCCATGTCCTCCGCCGTTGCAAAGCCAATAAAATAGTGCCACATCATCTCATATGTTCCGGCTGATACACCGTGGATGGTACAAACACTGGTTTAAGGTTAAGTCGACGTGCACGCTCCTCCAAAAGAATCGTTCGGAAAGAGAAGTCCTAAAAAGCATTCAAAAAGAAGAGGATTAGAATGATGCCAGGGTTGGATCTCGGCAAGTCACTCTGACGTCCAAGTTAGAGTTAGACGACCCAAAGATAATATCATCCACATAGATTTGGGCAACAAAAATATCACTCTCCTTCATTTATAAATAAGGTTGAACTTCCTAAGAATCTATACGTGGATATGAGAGTTATTATCCCTTACCTGAATATGCAAAAGTGGATAGTTTTTGAAGGAAGTTTTTTATTTCTCTTCAATATCATATAAACATCCAGAGAAGGAGTATGATCAATTGAAAAATAGAAAATGTATGAGATAGGAGGATTTTGACTCATGAAGAAAGGGTTGATTTTCATTGTAATCATCCTAGAGACACCAAACACAAATAACAAAAAAGGGCATTACTCTTTTTGAGTTTTACTTTTTTTTTCTTTTTGTGTTCTAGAGAGCAACTAATAGAATTTTTTTTGTGTTTCTAGAGAGCAATTGATCAATTTTTTATTTCTCAACATTAGTATCAGAGCATGATGGAATGCATGATTCTTATTTAAGAGACCATGTTTTAATGTCTGTTATGTTCATTTGTGAATGATATGCATTTTTTTTTTTGCATAGACGAACATTTTTGTGCATGATGATCGCAAGGTTCGAATTCTATGTTAATGTTAGAATCGAACCTGAGAAATTTAATGAAGGTTCCTTATGACATGTATTAGAAATCTAGAAAGTTTCGTTGCAAATTGATGCTCGATTGAATTAAAATTCATCAAAGTTTTGATGAAGTTGATAAAATTAGGTAATTTCGGGCCTATATTTTTCTATCTATTAGTCGTTTTAAAAAATGATTTGATACAATGTGTAGTACAATAAATTCCCTTTATATATCATTTGTTGAAAATCGATGTATAAATTAACAACTTGTCTAGTCTCCAAGTATACTTGTAAATGTGCATGAAAGATCAAAAATAAAGAGAGAAGGGTGTCTAGAGGTTGATGACGAAAAGTCTTCACTAGTCATGGTGCGTGAAGTCAACCAGCAGTGCGTGTGAGTGTGTGAAGGTCATGAGTCGGTTCCGAATTATTATTTTTCTTATTTTTTCAATATTTTTGAAAAAAAATAGCAAGTAAAGCTTTGTGTATTCTTAGTGTATTGATTCTATGCTTAGACCCTTCCCACATTTCCCTTCTTACCCATCATCCATGTCATCACCATATATTCTCGCCGGATCATAAGCCTCCTGACCTAGTTTAGTCAAAGGAGGCGAAGTCCGACTGACTGAACTTGAGTCTAACCTAAACCGCTAAAACCTCTCTTGATATTGTCGGTCCTACCTTGTTTAATTTTAATTGATATCATTCTGGCAAGCTTTTCCGTCTTATTTATTGAATCTTTTCGTCTTTTGATTTGATTTCCGACGATGGAGATTAAACAACCATTTGAACTTAACCTTCCGCCCCGTCTTCCTTCGTCATTTCTGCTTCGCCGGCGTTCGAACCCTAACTCTCAAGCGCTTCCCCTACCTTGTGTTTGCTCTTTCTCTGACCATGTCTGCCTCCTCCAGTAAGTCTCTTTAGATTCTTCAGTTTTCTGGCGTCCCTCCTTCTGTCTGTGTCCTCGACAACCCTTGAAATCCTTCTCTTTCTCCTCTGAATTCATTCCTCCTTACTCCCCTCTACTCTTCTTCTTCGGCTTCACCGGTTGTATAAGCACTCTTGATACTTTACTCTCGACACTTCTGACATCTCCAAATGGAAACTCTTGTCCCTTGGTATGAGACTCAAACCTCTGTGCTATCATCAGAGGATGATGAGATACTTATTAGGAATCAATACGGTATCCCCTCTGACCACAGAATTAGAGTTCCTTCCTCCACTCAGCGACCTCACGAACCTCCCCCTGGTTATATCACTTGTTTCTAGGGGCAACTAGAAGGTGGCTTGAGATTCCCAATTCCTTCTTTTCTTCAAGATCTAGCTACTTATTTCCAGTTTTTCCTTTCTCAACTCGCTCCCAATTCATACCGTTTGATCTGCAGTGCCTCCATTATTTTTCACATTTACCAAATCCCCTTTGACTCCTCCACCTTTTACTATTTCTTTTTTCCTAAGAAAAGTGAAGTCGGGGTTGTGTATTTCACTGCTAGACCTGGCTTTAAATTTTTGGATAAGTGTCCGACCTCACATAAGGGTTGGAAGCATAAGTTTTTCTTTGTGAAACCTCCTTGCCCTTATACCTGGCCCACATTTTGGCGACCTGAAATGCTTCCTCAACCTTCCCTAGGCCAGTATAAGTTAAAACCATCTTTTTTGAATGCTAACGAAACCCTATCACACCTGTTATTTGATGTGAATGTCTTAGTAGCTAATGATGCTCTCCTTTATCGAGCCGGTTTGAGTCACAACGCTATTCCTCTGGATGCTTCTTTGCGTAAGTTCTCTTATTCCTATGAGGTTCACTTTCCATACTAACTAATTTTTTCTTTTCTTATGGGTGCAGATGAAATTCTGTTGGATGCTTCAGTTAAGAAAAATCTGAAGTGGGACCTTACCACTACTGATAGCTGGTGGGTGTCTGAGGACGCAGCTGACTCCTCGGCCGTTGATATCGGAGCCCAGAAAGAAGTTCACGCAGCTGAATCCCCATCTGATGATACTGGAGTTTATAAAGAATGTCAGCTTGAAGGTGAAGTTCATATATATGCTGCCATAAGCCCATCAGCTGAGGCAGAGTCTGATTATGTGGTAGAGGTACCGAATTACAAGGTTCCAAAGTTTGAATTGTCGCCTGAGACCGATGTGTTTGAAGGAGTTAAGGAAACAAGGTCTAAGAAGAGGAGCAGGGAAGAGAGCTCCCAACTTGCTGAAGATCAACTTGCTATGGAGCATAGAATGGTTGTCGCTGGTATTATAGGGACTCAAAGCGACTTTGTTGAGGAAGCACCATTGGCTGTTTCTCCCCTGAGATTTGTCCCTCCAGAGGCTTGGACCAAGCATTGACACGACAAAGGGAAGTCACCAGCTATTGCCTCTGACACTGCCCTGGCTTCTTCAGCACCTTCGAGACCAGAAAAGGAGTCTAAGTCTGCTCGTCCTCCACGGGCTCCTCAGAGTGCTTCCGGGGAACATACTCACGATACTCCTAGGATAAGGAAGGAGCGAGCCCGTACCTCAATGGAAGATTTCCGAAGGTATGAGACAGAAGTGCTGCCTAGAATGGCAACCGACCTATTGTGTCAACACTTAAATGACTCATTAGCTAAGGTGAGTGTTGACTACTTTTTTCTTATATCCATTCTAAGTCACATAATGGTTATTTTTGTTTTGTGGTTAGATTTGGAAAGAGTATCAAGAGTTAGAGCGTCGCATTCCAGCCATGGAGTCTACACGCCGCCATCTGGAAACTCAAGTGGTCGAATTAAAGAATTAACTGAAGAGTCCTAGAAATGAGATTGAGGAAGCTTGAATTAGGGCTGAAATAGAAAGAGCTCGCATTGATGCCGAGGATGCCCGGGCTAACATTCAGAAGGCTATAGAAGAAGTAGAGGAGCTGAAAAAGGAAGCCAGTCTTAGGACTACTGAGTTTCAACAAGAGATAAGGAGATCTCAGGAAATTCTTAAGTCTTCTCAAGAAGAAATATCTAGAGCCCAGGAAGAGATCAAACAATATCAAGAAGAACAGAGTAAGCTGAAAGCTAGTTTAGCAGACAGCAACTTCTTACAAGAAGAGTTGCAACAGGATCTCCATAAGACTGCAGCTCATGTGCAGGATTTAGAACTACAATTGTTGGAGGAAAAGAAACAGAAGGATTAAATGTCTTCCACCCATGACATGGTGAAAATTGAACTAGCCACTCTTAAGAAAGAGTTAGCCAGCCTGCGGGAAAGTGAAGAAGCAAGATGGCAAGAACGGAAGAATGCTTTTCTGAATTCTCCCAAATTTTACGAACTGCTAGGAGCTAAAACCAGCAAGATGTTAAAGTATGGCTTCGAGGGCGCTGGAAAACAGTTTGTTCAGTCAGGTCTGATACCCAAGGGAGCTGACTTAAGTTTTCTAAATCCTGAAAAAATTTGGGATTATCTGCCTGAGTCTAAAAAGCAGGGTTAGATAACTTTGTAGGGTTATTTTAAAGAGCCTTCGACTTTCTCTTATACAGTGCATGACATAAATTTCATGATATGCGTAGGGTTAAGTCTGGGAGTGTGATGTGCGTAGGGTATATATATATATATTTTATTACTTTTATTGCACATCTTTATGCATTTCATGATGATACTTTGTGTTTGTCACACCCTTTATTCGTGCATTAGACATATTTTCTCTATTTTCTAGTTCGAAGGTTTGCTCTCGTACTTGTACATTTGTAGGACAAAATTTGGAGCAAATTAAGCGAAACGGAGAAAGAATAACAGAGGGCAAGACAGGGTCGTGCCTACAAGGCACGATCGTGCTTGATCACCTGAGCTGTCGTGTCCACCAAACACGGCCATGCCGTCCTACAGAAGATCAACTGCTCTGGGTCGTGCCACAAAGCACGATTGTGCCCTCAATCCAGAGCCAACCAGACCAAGGGACATGCCTACAAGGCACGACTGAGTCCCTGTAACAGAAGCACCAGCAGCTGGAGTCGTGCCTACAAGGCACGACCGTGCCCATTTTGTAGAGTGAAAGCTGCTCTGAGTTGTTCCTATGAGGCACGACCGTGCCTCTTTTCCAGATCAAGACCTATCTAAAGACGTGCCTATTAGGAACCGTCATGCCAACGGAGGACTTAAGACGAGCTTCTAGGCCGTGCCATGAGGCACGACCGTGTCGCATCTGGGGGCATATATAAGCATCTCTTAAAACTTTAAAAAAGGTGGGGGAGCTCTTGAAGTGAATCAAGGACATCGCAACCACTATCCGATGAGGAATTTAGTGAACCATCCATCCATCCAGGACTACTCCATCGTTTCCATCCACCGTCGACGAGGAGATTGCAATTCAAGGAAGATTGCACACTTTGATAAGTCTTTTTCCTTTTTCTCTTTCATATCTAGGAGCAAGATGAACTAGTATTCTTCTTCTTTGCATTGTATTTCCTCCATCATGGAGTAGATCTCTAGATTCTAGGATGTAGGAGGAATTGAGATGTAATGGATGATTCTATTCAATAGATTTGCTATTTGCCATTTTCAAGGATGCGATTATACTTTGCTATATGAATTTGTGCCCTGCATCTATTTGATGATATGTTTATGAAGGCTTAATTTCATATGGATGAGAGTGAATTATAGTTTAATGGAAATTTTAGGATCGTATGATCGGGGTGCCTTGTGACAGAAGGTTAACCTTTAACCGAACTTTTCGAGGAGATTCTTAGACTGTAATGAATTCCCATGAGGGATAACTAACAGTTATTGATTACTAGGAAGAGGTCCTTAATTGGGTACTCAGTGATAGAGAGTAGGATACCAGTAGTATTGTTGGAGTGCCTGGTGATAGTGAGAGAGCTATAGAACCAGGCTATCTAGGTATCATCTCGGACTAGTAGTCATAGCATTAGAGGAATTATGATTTAATTCTGATAAGGCCTTATGAGGTCTAATCGGATAGTTTGGTTAGAATCTCTGCATTGGTATAAGCATGGAGGAATGGTAAAGAATCCATGATCAATCCATAATCTCGAGGAATCTGAAATCCTAGGATCGTTTCCCAAATCCTATCATATAGCTTATTCCCCTTTGATTGAGGTTTAGGTACTTTAATTCTCTCTCTCTCTCCCCCATCACCTAAACTCGTATGTTCATAACTCTTTCTGTGCAAGTTTAGTGATTAAATCCACGCTCCCTGTGGTTCGATATCTTTTTATTACTTGACAACATTCGTACTCTTGCGGGAGCCTATCATCACCTCCAAGAACTTCTTGAACTACTTTTTCAACTTTGTCTTGGCCAATCATTGAGGAAATGGTACATGTGATCTATACACCTTTGCTCAAATGGTGGGGTTAAGATCTTCTTATTCCCTTTTGTCCTTTTCTTGATTGGCATACCCACCTTTCTCCTAAAATTAGTTGAGGTTCCTACCACTCCTTAACTCGATGGCATTACAATGTTAACTAGAATTTATTTTGGTTGGAAGAGGATACTTACCTAAGAGTTGTGTCGGAGATCTAATGCATTGTGATGCTAATCTCTTTATCTTAGCTTTTAACTGTTTGAATCTCTCTCCTTCTTAGTTTGTAGCATGATGACAATCTCTATCAAGTTCTCCAAACTCCCGGTGGTGATACCCCTTGTTCTTGAGTCCAACATGGCCTCGCCATGCCTGTGGACATTGTTGTGTCGATCGGGCCCTACTCCATCTCTATAGAAATCCTCTCATCCGACGTCTATGTTCATATCCTTTGCTCATGCGTTTGAGGTTTCTTAGGAAGAGATCATCCTATTTTCACCTAACTATTGGTGTAAATTCAGTATCACATTGTCAATAAAAGAGTAGGCTTCGTCCACCCTTTTATTCATTAAGGATCCTCCTGCAGAACGAAACCTTCATCGAGTTTAATATGCCGGTGTAGAATGTATGGATAGCTATTTTTTCAAGCCATGACGAGGGCACTTCTGCAACAGCCCTTGAATATCTCTCATGCTGCAAACAATGATTCCTCGTCTATCTGTGCAAAACTAGTGATTTGATTCCTCAAATAGATTATTTTCCTAGGTGGAAAATACATGTTTAGAAAAAGTCACTCCCATGTCGTGATGCTTCCCAGTGGAAGAGAGCTCAACCATGTCTTAGCTTCATCCTTAGAAGAGAAGGAAAACCCCAATAACCTAATTGTATCAGTAGAAATTCCTTCGTATTTCAACATATCGCAATATTTCAAAAAGTCTTCTAGGTGTAAATATGGATCGTCTGAAGGTGTCCCTTCGAATTATTTCTGTTGAATATTGAAAATTAATGCATGATTTAGCTCAAAATTTCTAGCATCAATAGGAGGTCTTACAATGTTAGACTGCAGTCTTCTAACAATCAGTGCGACAAAGTCCCCTAAGAGTCTATTTTCGTTGTCAGCGCCCATTGTATCATGTAGAGAATCAGTAAGTATTAGTAAAAGAAATAAAATTGATAGTAAAAAAAATTAGAATAATTAAATCGCAATTGAACTAATATCGATTTGAACAATCCCCCACAACGGTGCCAAAATCTTGATGGATGAAAATCGCAAGTGCACAGTTATCGCCAAACAATAAAAGATATTGATCCCACAAGGACTATAAAATCGAGTATCAATCAGAATCATGAAGCAAGTTATCTATACGATCAAAAATCATAAGAGCTGAAAAAGAAAGAAAATGAATCAAGAAAATGTGAGGAATCGTAGGAGAAATATGATTTTGAAAATTGATTCTAGGATTTTAGTCTCGCCATGATGACTGTTAACATCCTAACTACTATTTGCTTTCTTACTTAAATGTTTATACACATGCAATTGTTCTATCTCGATATATCGATATAGACTTTTAAAATTATACCGACGTGTCTACCCAAACACGACGTCGACTTTCAAGGTAGCCTTACTAGAGAGACAGCTTTCTCAGGGAGGCTCTTGTCACGATGCTCCCATGGTCTTTTAGGTGTTATCCCTTACTTTATGACATCAAATCAGGGGAAATACATTAGGCTCTGTGATAGCCAATGATGCCCACATAAGATTTGGACTACTTTCGTGACTAACACCTCACGCCTCGTTCTTTATGGATCAGAAATTTAGGTTAATCTTTTGGTTCTTCCTTGAGTCCCATGGGATATGAAGATGCACAGTTATTATCATAATTGTTGGTGCAATCATCTCTAGGGTTTTGATGTTTGACAATATACCTATGTCTGATCAGTTTGATCAAGGGTTGATCTAAACAAGATTTAATATTTGAAAATAAGCCAAGTCTAGTCAGGTCATGACTAGCAAAGAGAAGTCTAGTTAGGTCAAAGGTTGACCGCATGCCTAGTAAGGGAAAGTCCTAATCAGAGGTTAGACAAGGGTGAAAAGTATATCAAGTAACTAGTTCTAATTATAGGTTAAACATGAAAAAGTCTAAGTGGGTCGAGGTGACTGGAGGCTTGGCAAGGGTAAGAAGTCTACCTAGTGACTTGTCCTAACTGGAGGTTAGACAAGGGTACGTCCAAACATGTTAAGAGTAATCAGATGTTTGGCAAGAGTGAGAAGTCTACCGGGTGACTAGTCCTAACTGGAGGTTAGGTAAGGGTAAGTCCAAGCAGGTTAAGAGTAACCAGATGCTTAGCAAAAGAAAATTCTGGGGAGTGAGCTCTAGGTGGTGAGAAGTCTTAGAGGAACTCTAAGCATGAAGCCTAGTAGGTCAGATTAACAGGGTAAGGCTTAAGTAAGTTTAGTAGGTTAAACAGACTATAAGAGTAGGCTAGGTTGCATGTTTATTATTGTATGCTTGTCTTGCGGGAGGAACCTGGAGCTAGAAGCAAGATTGAGGAAGTAGACAGACACAAACCAAACACAACCAGACCAAGTCTAGAGTGAACCAGATTTGACTCGGATCGAATTGGACACAAATATGTTTGGTGGACCAATCCTAAGGATCAATAGACTAATTGGATCTGGGTAACCAAGTTTGAGGCCACGACCAGATTGATGATGTGGCATCTAAGTTCGATAGACCGATAAATTTGATAAGACGAGATTGCAAGATCGCGATATCGCGAAGAGCTTGATCTTTGGATCAAGTTTTATCCATGATCGGTATACCCATAAAGCTTATCAATAAACCAAAAAAGCCTTATAAAAGGACTCAGGAATAGATCTAGAACAACCAATTCTCTATTCTCAATCTCTGTGCTCAAAGGAAAAGATCTCTAAACGAAGCTCTGCGATTAAGGAAGCTCCAAGAGGGGTGCGCTGCACTTAGGACTTCTGGATCAGCTCAAAGAGTTTGCTTGTCCTTTTCATTACAAGGTGTTCTTATTGTTATATTTTTGTACTTGTTTTTCTCCACCTTCGAAAAAGTTTCAAAAAGGGGACCAATAGTGGACTCACGCTTGAGTGCATAGGCCTTAGATGTAATAACCCTAGGGGTTGAGAACCAAGTAAAAGTCCATATCTTTCTGTTTGTTCTTAGTATTATTATCTTTCGCTTCTATTAATCTGATTAGAAATGAAAGAACCATGAAATGAGCATGAAACACGCGATCGTGATTCACCCCCCCCCCCCCTTGATGACCCTAATCATACAATAATCATGTATGTGCAATAATCAAATCATGGATAAACACATCATATATCAAAGAAAAATAAATAGGTATATAAAGTGAATGCTAACAATACATAGGGCTACTCCCTTATCCTAGAATCTAGGATACTACTCTATGAAGATGAGTTACAACTGAAATACAAAGAAAAAGACATCCTACAACTCGAATAGAGAGAAAAGAGAACAGAAAGCTTAGTCGTGTTGTTGTCGACGTCTTTAGAAGAATCTCCAAGTTATGGTGGATGAAAATGTTGATAGCTGCTTGGAACTACTCTGCTAGGGTTCCTTGTCATGGGGAAATGCCTACTCCCTCAATCATGAGGCTCATAAGGCTTTTTATAGCTCTCCAAGCTGACAAGAACACTTAAAAACTTTCAAAAATAGTGGAGCACCGCCTACGCACCTCGGCCATGCTGGATGGCACAACTAGGCGTTATTGCTCACAGTTGGCAGAAGAAAAGGCCCGACACAGCCTTGCCCGATAGCACAACCTAGTTGTGTCAAGCTCTATGGTGGATAACACAACCGTGCCCGATGGCATGACTTGTGGGTGTCCGCGACTGAGTCGATGGATCCACGACAGAGAATGGCATGACCATGCTGGTGGGCACGGCTTGCCTATGCCAGGCTTTGTGGCCTCCGCGGATGCTTCATTTTTTATCTAACTTTGAATGGAGGAACACGCTCGTGTCATGGGACACAGCCAAAGCATGTTCTCTATTGAAAACTTTGGTTTCAAGACTCTTTAGCTCTAATTAAGCTTCAATTTCATATCCTGTCAATCAAAAAGCAGAAAGAGTAGTTGTCCGAACTAAAAGAATGAAAACAATACAAAAGAAATGAAACTATATAAAACATGCTCATATCATATAATAAAATACATGCAAAATGATACTAAAATTATGTATGAAACACACATCAGGCGACAATCAGACTTGATCTCAATAGGGAAGAGTCCAAGGAAGAAAAAGAAGATCTAAAGTCAAAGATCATGCCCAAATTGAATGAAGTCTTCTCTTCTTATACCGAACTTATCGTGCAGGGACCATCCACATAAAGCTCATATCCGTTAACAGTTCATTAATGTTAACGAACTGGGTTGATGGATCTCCACATGGAATCCACATCCAATATCTAAACCTCCTTTATACTATAAGTATTAAATCACTCAATTCCTTAATGACAATTATTGTTGGTGTTAATTCAACTATAAACCCACTAAATTGAGACTTAATCATTTTATAACTTTGACATATGTTGAATGATTTGAGTATTACCGAATCAAGCATGCCTTTAGGGTTGTAAATGAATCGGGCGCTCGTAAATAAATTCAACATTTGGTTAGATTAAATTCATTTTTATTCACTCAATAATAAAAAAATATAAATTAAACTCATTTATTAATTTATATAAAATTTAATTATAAATGTATTTTTAATTTTTTTATTTAAAAACTAAAAGAATATAGTAATTTATACATTTTTAGAATCTTCCATAATTCATAATATGTTAAAAATATAATCTTTATGTATTAAATAAACGTTTAACTTAATTTATAAATACTAGAGCCAAGAGCTTGGCTCGATATATAAGATTCTTAGTGAACAAGTTTGAACATGTGTCAAAGTGTTAGTTTCAACTTGGCAGTAATCTTTACTTAGCTTTTGTGCTAGGTCAACTTTTGGTTCGAGTCAAGGTTAGCTCTTTGTTGGTTAAACTAGCCTAATTTAGCTCCACTGACCTATTTTAGTTCGATCGTTGATTGATCAAAAAGCATATCACAATAACGTAGTAACGTCGTATGCTTTCTAACGAAATCAAACGGAAACCGCAGAAACCGCAACTTGCGAGAAAAACTAACCCTAGCATATATCCAATGTAACAAAACCCTTAGGGGGTGTTTGGTTAAGGGTAATCCATGATTACCTTGGTTATCCACCCAAGGTTATCAACTAAAACCCTGTTTGGTTTAGTTAATCGGTGATTCCCTAGTAATGTTATATTCCTGACATGTCAGCATACATCAGCAAATCAGGGCATCTAACCCGGAATTGCAAAACCAAGAAAAATCGAGGTTTTGCTGGATTCCGGGGTTATCGTAATTTCGTTTACCCCATTACCCCGAGCCGTCCGCGAAAACCTCCGCGAGCCCGCCGTCCCAAGCGAAAACCTCTACCCTCCCAGAGCGAAACCCGAAACCTAGCGAGGCCTCGTCTCCCTCGGCGGTGATTCCGTCCCGAGCAAAAACCTCCGCGAGGCCTCGTCTCCCCCGAGCGAAAACATTCTTCGAAGCCCTTCCTCTCCGCGAGGCCTTCCTCTTCGTCTCGAGCGACAACATTCGAAGCCCTTCCTCTCCGTCCCGAGCAAAAACCTCCGCGAGCCCTCGTCTCCCCCGAGCAAAACATTCGAAGCCTTCCTCTTCGTCCCGAGCGAAACCCTAGCGGCGAGTCCGTCCCGAGCGCGCGCTTCCCCTTCCGGCGAAACCCTAGCGGCGATTCCTGACCTCGGCCTCGTCCTCCTCCTCACGGTGAGTCTTCTTCCCGTTCCTTTGTGTGAAAAATGAAGAAGGTTGTTGTTTTTACCACTCCTCACGGTGAGTCTTCTTCCCGCTCCTCACGGTGAGTCTTCCTCTTCGTCACGGTTTTGTTCTTTGCAATTTCAGTTTACTTCATTGCAATTAGCAGTAAGGCATGTTAGTTAGCTCCTCCACTTCTTTGGTCAAGACTTCCTCCTTGGTCAAGACTTCCTCCTGTTGTTTTAAGGCCTGCGAGTATTGACAATAACCTAAGCTCAAATGCAAAGGCATTTATCAAATTGAACTGTCAACAAACAAGTAAACGACAGACCAGGAATTTGATAAATGACTCTTTACAGGATAAGAAAGAAGACTTGATAAAAGGATGACAATTAATGAATAATGAAAAAATAAGACAGTATTGCTTCAGGGAGACTTGGGAAAGCTCCACACGGTCATTAGTTTTTTGGATTTGAAACCTTTCAATCTAAATCAAGTTTTACATATTCAACCTTTTTATGTGGTTTCAATCTGTTGGTGATTTTATTGTCCTATTCTATTGCTCTTGGCTGAGCCGTCAACTGATCAAATTCTTTCCTCCACTGTTTCTATGCTGCTTGCCATCATTTTCTATCAAAATAAATTTGTTTCTGAAAGTTAAAGCAATGTTTCTGAAAGTTTCAATGTAGGTTAACCTTGGATTAGATTGCTGTGTTTGTTTCCTTAAAATTAAAGTATGCAAAGTCATTCTTGGATCAATGTCATTCTCTGTGTGGTGCAACCATATCCAAATTAGTGTGTCTATACTTTTGTCAAGCTTAAATATACAACAATATGCTCTGCTGAATCAAGTCCAAACTGCCTACTAGTTCCTTGTTAATAGGTGGAAGAAAATAAAGCAATTTGAAAGTCAAGCAACAAGTAGTTTCTTGATTCGACTTGTGTCTTTGCATCGATTATATTTCTGAGTTATCATGACAATTTTCTGATTCCTTTTCAGACTTCACGGCCCGAGTACAATCAGATCTTTGTGAAGAAGCCTGGTGGTGATGACTTCTGGCCCTTTTAGGAGATGACTGTTGTTTGGATTGAAAGGAAGAACCAAGAAGGAACATGAAGTCCTCTCTTTTGATGTTTCACTTGTATAAGAATTCTGTTGCAGTAGCAGCATCAAACTTTTTTTTTTTTTTTGAAACAAACTAATTCATCTTGTTTTGCATGTATTTCATAGGATTTTTTTTTGGTTGTTGTTGTTCTAAGAGATTTATATTTCTTTAGTCACTTTCCTGTCTATTTGTGATAAAACTCTTTGGACAAGTTTTGCTTTGCATCGAAGATGACTAATGAATGTGGTTGGGAATTTTTTTTAATTTTTATTTAAGATTATTTAAATTTTTAAAGTTTTCTTAGTTGTTTAAAATTTTTAATATGTTATAATTTTCGAACATAATTAGGAGTTAAATGAATACTTTATAAAAATAAACTCCTAATTTATAAATAGGCACGTTCTATTTTCGGACATAATTAGGAGTTAAATGAATACTTTATTTATTTAATTAATTTTATGTATTAAATAAATTTAAATAAATTTAAATAAATTTTTATTAAATTAAATATTAAATTTATTCATGAATCTTTAATAGCTCTGTCTGAAAAATATTTCATTAAATCATGGGCATTTGTTTTGTTAAGGGTAATATAGTAAATGTAAAAGTAAGTAATGTATTAAAACCTTCAAACAAACAAGGTTTTGTCTCATTACCTAGGATTAAACCAAACAGCATTAGGTTATGTTTTATTCCCTATAACCTTGGTTATGTGATTACTTGGTAATCACATAACCAAGGTAATCACGGATGACCCCCAACCAAACGCACCCT
>NW_027431118.1:0-1855 GCF_044706935.1 Curcuma longa | reverse complement strand
AAATCAATTTAAGTTAGGCAATGTTGGTGATCTAACGTGTGTGAATTGAGCTCACAGGAAAGTCCAGGTTGGAAGACTTGGCAAATGATGAAGTCCCGGAGGCGCGACCTCTTGGTAAATGGTGAAGTCCCGGAGGTGCGGCCTCTTTGGCAAAGGAAGACTTAGCACGACGAAGTTGAGGGAAACGTCTCAAGCTAGTGCAAGGAAGGGCACGAGGCTTGTGGAAGGCGTTTGAAGGCTTGCGTCAAGGCTAAGAGATTGAAGAAGAAGCTGAAAGGGGAGTTTCAGCTTGGTCAGTCAACTAAAATTGTGATTCAGTCAACTGATCAGGAGTTTCAGTCGACTGGAATTGTGATTCAGTCGACTGATAAGAGTTTCAGTCGACTGGACTGTAGTTTCAGTCGACTGGATATTGACCAGAAGCATATCGAAGTGCACAGAAAGATCAGTCGAGTGAGCAGTCGACTGGGCAGCCGACTGGTCGAGTGAGCAGTCGACTGGTAGACTACCGTTGGGTGACAACTGGCCAATTAAATGCGAATTAAAGAGCCGTTGGAAGCCCATCAGTTGACTGGCCCTTGGAGCAGTCGACTGATGCCAGAAAACTTATAAAAGTGCAGTTTGACGATTGGAGAAGTAGCGATTCATTCTTCTATATTCTTGCACGAACTCCAATCACTGAAAACTTCCTCTTCCTCTAAACTTCACTATCAACCTTGTACAAAGAAGAGATCCATTTGTAAAGGTTTCTCCGCCTTCAAAGTGCTCTTTGAAAAGGAGAAGTTTCATAGTGGAAAGATCGTGTGGTGTGTGTGGATCCTTGGATTAGTCACCTCGTTGAGGTGGATACCAAGTAAATCGAACGGGTTAGTGATTGATCTCTTTCTTTCTTGTTTATTTTGCTTCCGCTAACACTTTTGCAGAGAAAGATCGAAAATTGCTATTCACCCCTCTAGCGAACGCACCAATCCTCAACAAATTCCATCTACTAACCGACCTCCCTGAATAAGATGTCAACCGGATCGGGAAGTACGACTCGGCGAAGGAACTTTGGGAAAAGTTCCTGGAGATGCACGAAAGCACCTCAAAGGCAAAATTGACGCGATGAGATATCCTTCGAAGCCAATTGACCAACCTTCGGATGGAAAACGGAGAATCAGTTGCCAAATTGCATGCCAAAGTAAAAGAGTTAATCACGAGCCTCAAAAATCTCAGAGTAAAGGTGACTAACCGCGATGCTAAAAGGTACGCCCTAAACGTGTTCCCGAGAACCCCATAATGGACCTCGGTAATGGACGCGTATTATATTTTAAAAGATTTATAGGTGAGTACGTTAGAGCAGTTATTTTCTACACTAGAGCTTTATGAATCTCGACGTGTAGAAAAGAATAGGAAAACGGAAAACGTCGTGTTGAACACGAGGAAGATCCTCGACGAAGAATCTTCAACGGACGATGAAGAAACAACGCCAACTGTAAGAAATTTATCTAAATTCATTAAAGCTAACCGTTTTAACAAAGTGCAGAGAAAGAAGAAACGAACAGTTCGGTGCTACAACTGCAACGAGGAAGGTCACATGAAAGACCAGTGTCCCAAGCTGAAGAACCAATCGAAGAAGAAAAAGGCGTTGAAAGCCACCTAGGACGACACATCTTCCGACGAATCGGAAGTGCAAGAATACGCTATGATTTGGCAAGATAATGACACCTCATCAAGGATAAAATCATAAGATCGGTTTGTTTTAAGATTAAGAAATCTTAAAACCGATTCACTCGAAGAATAAGAAAAATATTTTAAAATATTTATTAAATAAATATTTCAGAATCTTCCTAAAAAATTAGAACAGATATCTTAG